>NC_043700.1:110878035-110959767 GCF_006229205.1 Suricata suricatta
TCCCTCACAAAGGCCGGCGGCCGCACCTGGGGGCTGTACAGCGGGGTGCGCGGTCCTGGCCGGGGCTGCCCGGACGCGGGGCGGCGGAGCCGGGGAGCTGCGCCGGGCGGAGGCGAGCGCGGGGAAGGTCCAGCCCCCCACCCCCAGCTCCTGCCCCCCGTCACCCTTCCCGGGCGCCACAGCCAGACCCGGGGCGCCCCGGTGACCCCTCGGAGCGGCAGCCCCCAGGCTGAAGTTGCGGGGCAGGCGCGCAGAGGGAGGTTGGCGAGGGTACTCGGCACACGGATGGAGACCTTAGGTTCACCTTTTAAACTTTTTGTTCGTACCGCACTCCACCACCCACTTGGAGGTCTGTGCGCACCCCTCACCGCTGCGCGCACCCAGCTCCACCCGGCAGCCCCTCACACTAGCCCTTCCTCCCACCTCCTCGCAGGTGTCTCCGCACGTGCCCATGCGCGCACCCACCTCCGCCCGCAAAGGCCCGCGCCCCCAGCCCCTGTAAGGGGCACCCGCTTGCGCCTCGCCCCCGCCTTGGCATCCTCTACACCGCCGCTTTAAACTCGCTCAGCAGAAGCGCTCCCCAGTTTCGCAGAGGGCATGCCCTTAGTGCTTCAGGGGCCTGTAGTTTTAAAGACTCGACAAATTAGGAAATTGACCGAGTCCTGCTTCACCCCGCCCCCGGCCCACCTTCTGTTTACTTTCGCCACGTGGGCAGAGGGGATGGTTCTCACAGATCCAAGATGAAATTCTCACCAGTGGCTCTACTCACTAGATTCGATTGTAAGAAATAAAACTACGTTTTCCCCAGTAAGAGCCTCTATTTTGAAAATTTTTCTACCCGTACGTATAATTAAGTAATGAAGAAATCGAACCATAAAGAACTAAATTCCAAGCGACTGACACTCGATTTTCCCTGACGTTCCGGATTCTATACGTAAATCCTTCCATGGACAGTTTGTCTTTTCTGTTGCCGACTAGCCTTAATTCGCTTCTTAATGCTCCTTTTTTCTAATCATAAAATTTTTATTTGAAGATAAGATAAAGAACAAAGCCCATATGAATCATTACAACAGTAGTTGTTGAGATTCGTCCCGTACAGGGAGTTTTCGCATACCGACCTTCAAATTTTAAATAGGTATTTTGGGCACATCTCTTATAGGAACACTGCATTGTGATCCCAGTACCGTTAAGTCAACATAAGTTATTTTGTGTAGCCCACTTTTTTTTTTTTTGGTCTGTAGTTTCTTTAGAAGTAAAGCCTTTTCCTAATTTTATAAAATCAGAATATTTCCCCATTGAAAGTGGCTAAAAAGGGAACTCTTTCGATGTATCACATAGTTACTAAGAAGAACGTTTAAAGCGTGTTCTAATGAAACATTGTATATTCCCTTCTGAGAAAGAGTTCGCTCAGACTTCGGATTTTGCACAGGCTAAGTAAGCAAAATTGTTCACTTCCCCTTAAGCATTTCATGTGACATTAAATTTTTGTCTTTCCTAACTGTACACTAATATGTTACTGAGGTCTTATTAGTGGACTTTAAGCTGTTTGGGAGCTTCCTTCTAATTTCTTGGATCAAATCCAGAAAGCAAAAATTTCCAAAGGCTATGACATATATTTATGTAGTGCACAGTACAGCAGAATTGTTGAAAGCATGGGCTTTGGAGTTGGACAGATATGGTTGAATCCTGACTCCATCCCTTAAAGTGTAGCTTTGGGTATGTAACTTAACGCTCTCTGTATCCGTTTCCTCATGTATTAAACACCTTCTGAAACAAAAGGGTTGTTGTGAGGATTAAATGAGATATTAGGCACTAGGGTGTCCAGGTGGCAATTACTATTACCAATAATAAACCATTTACTTCCAGAAGCTTTGCTTGATTATAAATGCATAAGTAATTCTATGCCTTCTTATATTGAATAGCATGTGATAGTATCATATTCACATGTGTCGGATATAAATATCTGCATGTTTCCTTAGCTGTATTATAATTGGGGAAATGGTCTTTAAGGTCGCCTCCTTCTCATTTCATCTTTTAAACCTCTCCCTCTGTTGTAACAGGTGGTTCTCGTCTATCTGGAATCCTACTTGGTTTGCAGTTGGTTTTGCGACAGGCCCTGAACCTTTTCTTGCCAACTTCTTTCTCTGCACCCTCACCCCACCCTTAACCACGCCAACATGTGTTAATTTAGAAGAACACACATTACTCCACTTGGCTATTGTGACTTTTCAATAGCAAAAGGAAGCAAAATTCTGCAGGCCTCCAACTGTAAAATATGGTAATGAGATTTTATATTGTTGATTAGGAAAACCTTCTTGCTTAGTTGCTCTTTCTGGGAAAGAAAAATAGTGAGCACAATCAGTTGTTGACTGCATATTACTGCATATCTGTATGAGTAACTCAGAACCAGCTTTTACTAATTGTGTGCCTTCTTGAGATTCTTCCTATAGGTGTGGGTAATCTATTTTTAAAAGGTGATTTGTTGTTTTAACACCAATTATTACCAAATTCCTTACCATTTTTTTTCTGAAACTAGAAATAACAGCACTGCATCCACCCAGAGAATTCTTGCTTCCTTAACAGAGAAAAAAAGACTAATAGAACAAGTTTCACAACATGCATTCTGTATTAGAAAGTGGACTTGATTGGCCTGGTCACCTGCTGTCTAACTCAGTTGCTCAACTCCTTCTCCAAGCCTCTTAGGGTAGACGCAGCTTTCTGACTGCTCTGTCCGTTAAAGAGCTGATAACAGCAGCTTGCTTTACAATGCAAATTCCTTATATTGTACTAACAAAACAACAAAACCAAAAAAGGGAGCATTCTTAGTGTCCTCCCCACCTGCAGGATAGGAACTTTTTTTTAAGGAGTTGATGTTCTCTTTAACAGAGAGAAATTGTTTTGATACATCTTGCTTTGGAAGAATTATACTGGCTTAACAATAACATTACATCATGGCCTGTTGTTTCCCATCTACAAAAATGTATTTCTGAACGAAGACAAAATAAAGATTTTCTGCATGCTCAAAAGACCATTGACCTTCAGACAGCACTGCAGTCATTGCTGTAAAGGGACTTTCTTGTTTCTGCTGTCTGGTGACATTACTGCACACCATCCTAAGGTCATATTTAACATAAGTAGAATGTGAATTTTAAAAGTTTCCAATAAATAAAATGTTTAGACATAACACTAATAATAAGTTGTTATTATTAATAAAAACCATTATTGTCTAAGGCCAAGGATTGTGCCAAGGATGAGGTCTTGGTAGATTCTTCTATTAGTATGATTTCTATTTTTTCTGACTTTATTTCATGTGGCTAATTTCTCTTTCTATAATTTGGAAATTTTTAAGGAACAGATACACATGATAATACTAACTTACTCAAGTCAGGAGCTATAAGCCAATGTGTTTACTGATATAATGGGGCAAAGTGAAATGTCAGATAAAACACAAAAGTCTAATCTTAATAAAATATTGCTAAAGGCATTATAAAAAAATATTAGGATGATTCATGGGACAAACATCATGGAAATGCTTTCAGAAGTATTGCAGATATGCTGCTAATATCAATCTCTTTTCTCCTCATGAAATCTGATTTCACAATATTAGTAACTACTTTCTTTGTCATCACCCAAATTTGGTAACCCACTTAACACCCCACTTTCTTTTTTTAATAGTTTATTGTCAAACTGGTTTCATACAACACCCAGTGCTCTTCCCCACAAGTGCCCTCCTCCATCACCACCACCTCTTTTCCCCCCTCCCCCCTCCCCTTCAACCCTCGGTTCGTTTTCAGTATTCAGTAGTCTCTCAGGTTTTGCATCCCTCAACACCCCACTTTCTTATAAGAGAATAATTTTTCAACTTTGATGGTGAACTTCAATCATGAATAAATTTTAATTATCGGTAGTTACCTCAACACATTTTACATTTATATCGGGTTTTATAGACTTCAAAGCATCTTTTTGTACCTAAACAATAGTTTTATTTTGTAGTTATGCTATTATGTTTAATATTCAAAATCATATGCCATATTCCAATTGGCATTGAATTTCATTCCAAGTCTATGAAATATGAGTTTCAGTGATTTTCTCAAGGTCACTCAGCCTGTAAATAGAGGAAGGAACCCCTGTTTAACTCAAGTTTTGTGAATCCAAGTTGAGGCCTTATTCATTACACCAAAATTAGCCATATATCTTTTCCTGTTCAGCTTCCTCTAAATTTTTTCTTGCTATTAATAGTACCAACTGATATAAGAATCCTCCCTTCAAAACTCACAATAATTTTCCATTATTCTTTGTTATTTAGAAAGAAATGTCTCAGCATTTACATTTACTAATTTTTAGTACTCCAAAGGGAATACAATTGGCTAAATACTGGCTATGCAACAAGCATGGGGATAATTGTTGTACATTTATTATCTCTTTTAATTTAGTGCTTCTTAAAAGCAAATAATATAAGCATCTTATTGAGAATTAAGGATTGAGTAATTTGGTTGGGATTAAATACTAACAAGCTGGAAGTAAGGTCTAAATCAAGGTTTGATTCTAAAGGTTGTGTTCTTGCAAACTAACATACACTAACATAATATTTACGTGTATTTAAATTTCTTTTGTCTAAATCTCTACTTGGTATTTCTCATTATTTACTCTACTTCATTTCTTTAGTTTCCATTTCAGGCTAGGAAGTTGGCATGCTTGAGCTCTTTGGAACAATGGTTATACTTGTGTAATAAACATGATGCCACAGTCATGTCCACCCCTCCCCACCACCACTGTAACATAAATCTCACCCCCCCCAGAAAAAATTGTTTGCAAAAATAAGTTCTGCTATCTGTTTTCAATATTGGTGTGGTAAAAGAGAATTGCACCCTTGATCTATCTGCTCCTGACTTCCTTGAATGACTTTTGAGTTCATTCCCGCCAAACAGGGAAGTTGGCAGGTGGAAAGAGCGCCACCTACTGAAATTGTTACTAAGACATGGGTCTTTGGGGATAAAATGCTCAGAATGGGATAGCACCAAAATATTCCATTGGGAACTTGAATCAGAATCACCTGTGAAACACTTAAAACATAAGCATAACTAGGTTCCACTCAAAGACGCCTACCAGTCTTTTGGAGATTCTGATTAATAAGCTGTTGGATGGGGCTGATGTAGCAGTATTTTTAAAAGATTCATGGACAATCACATGTACAATTCTGCTTAAAAATCACTGGTGTAGCTTCCAATGTGAATATTAATAGCTAACAGGCACACTATGTTGTCATTCATAGAATGTCCCATGACAGAGCATATAGTGTGTATCCCTCTATAGTGAAGACTTCACACCTTTGCAAAGATCCATTGGAGCTGTCTGTGACTCTCTTTCTGTATTTCAGGTTGATTGAATTCACCTAAGTTCTCAGGTAAAAAAAATAAAACTCCTTTGAGGAAAAGATAAATAATTAGCAGTGTAAGAATGACTCAGATTATCAGTTGTGGGAAAGAAAGATTAGGGGAAATGTAAGCAATAGTACTGATACCCTGATATGGGGGTGGGGGTGGAGGGAGAAAAATGATTGGAAGTTGCCAGAGTTCAATTTGTGAAGAACATTTTGGGATTTGCATTCCCATTATCCCGTGGGATAATGAATTGGTTGATCTTTGCCACACTTCTTTTTCTAAAAATTTTAAACCATTTTTTAATCCAGGTAATTAGACAAATTGAATCTAATTTCGCTTTTCCCCAAAATAATGGCCATATAATAGGTTATGAATGTGTTGTTATATAGCTCCATGCTAACTATTAGTTCAGTGCTTCTAGAAGGAAGAGCTACAGAGATTAAACTAATTTTAGGCCCCTGTTAGATTCAGCCCTTTCTTATAGACACTCTGTATGAAAAAAATGAAAAATTTAAAAAGAAAGTAGGTAGCCGTTATTTGACAGCCACTTTTCTTCAAATATTCTGAAGTATATTATGTTTCATTTTTTCTAAAGACGTGTGAGAAAATCTAATAAGATCTGGCTCATGCCAACTCAGAGCTAGTGGGAGCAGAGGGGCCGAGTAGTTTCCTGCAAAACTCTGCACTACCAACCTCTGTTTAATTTGTTTTCTTATTTTATGTCTTAGTGTACAATATTGTTAGTATTTGGCAGAAAACCTCCTTGAAATGTCACTAATTAGGCATGCCTCTAGGGAGAATATGGGTTGATTTTCAAACACATATTTTGACACTTCACAATGACTTTTATTCCCAAGAAAATAGAATATATCCAAGCAGGGGCCTCAAAATAAGCGATCTTGAAAGAAAGATTGGAGTCAAAGGTGAAAAGAAACACACACGTGCGTGTGCACGTGCACACACACACACTAAATCAGAACATCAAAAACAAATCCTAAAGGAACATTTCATTAGTGGATCACTAACTTTTATGGTTCTGAAATATTATGATCATTGACTCTAGTTAGCCTAGGTAGGCCATCGCTTCTCAGCCTTTTGGCTAAGATCAAGTATAGACTGGGTAGGAAGAGGGAAGGAAGTGAGAACTATTGGAGACAGGTGTGTTTAGGGTGGGCTGGTGGCTGTCAGGTGAGTGCAATCTTAGTGATAATACATATAAATTTTTTGAAGGAAACTTCCTTAAACCTTCTGGAACCATAAAACATCAATAGGGACTTTCTACTAATGAAAAAATTAAAAAAAAAACTGAAAGAGCCCCTTTTCAAATTTAAAACCCAGTAAAGGGTAAAGTCATACTTTTGATGGGTGAGGACTGCTGTTAAAGGTAAAAGTAGGATGGATTCACAAAATAAATATTCAAAGTATTTAAAAAGCATAAGTAGTAAAAAGCATCATTATTGAAAGTGTTAAACTCAATCTAAGTAAATGACATGGTCTAAAATTGTCGTCTAGATGCTGCTACTGAAAACTTTAATATGCCCTATCTCATTTAATATTTACAATAATTTTGAAAAATAGGTGAGACAGTTATGACCTAATTCACTGAAAAAAATTTTTTTTAACACTAGAGAACATGTGTTTAACACATGAGGGGACATATCAGAGAGATTAAATAACTTGCCCAGGGTCACACAGCAGGTGATAAATTCTCAGACTAAAGTCTTCTTCAGTGTTCTCTTCACAAACCAAAGGGAAACAAATAAACCAATTTTAATTTCTTCCTTGAGGCAGAAAAGAAGCCATGATCAACTTGTGACATTGTATCTTAGGATGATACATTTTCATTCCTTGCCTATGCTCACCCAGATGGAGGAGAATGCTACATTTAGGAAAAATGTGTTTAGTGTTATTTTGTTGAAGTAGGTCATCCATTGTGGTAGGAATTCTGTTCATTGCAAATGTGAGGTGAGAGCTAATCTAGTCTCTAAGGGAGAGTAACAAGTTACTCAAAGGTAGGAAACACAAAACATTGGAGCTCTTCTTTGATTTCTCCTTTCTCAGGCCACAGAGAAAGTTGTTTGGGGGTATGAGTGTTTGTAATGAAAGAAGCAAACTTGTTGGAGAAGAAGACATAGATCACATTTTCATAAAAAGCAAAAAAAAATTTTTTTAAATATCTGAAATTAATGTGAACAATTCCCTTTTTATTGCATAGTGCTGGAGAGGGCAGGTTTGGTTGATTTAGTTTAAGTCAGACTTTCAAACTCACAGATTTTCTAATGAAACCAAAACTCAGAATGAAACTTCACTCACACAATCTGAAGTAAGTGAACTGTTTTCTTCTAAACCGTTTCATGAAAAGACAAGTTTCATGCAATTCTAGCAAATAATAGTGCCCCCCAACAGGGCTGCTTACCAAGCAAAAAACACCTTACCACATATCCTAGATCTTTAGAAAAAAATTAACCTAGAATAAATTTATTATAGAATTGTTAATTCTTGGTGACAATAATTATTTTCCTTGCTAGCATACATCCTTAGTTTTGAATTTTTAGAGACTTCATGCATGGTAGCCTATGTGGAGGGCACCGGCTTGGGTAGTAAAGCATAGAATTCAGAAGCATTGCTTTGGGTGACAAGAGAAATAAAGTCCCAACTAAAGTACCTTTCAGATGGCTTTGCCCATGAAAGGGTTGTGCTATGAATTGAACGTTGGGGAGAAGCTTACAAAAGGACTTGAGATGAATGCAAACTAACCTAGTCAGGACAGCTTCTCAGAAATGTTACAAAAGAAAAAAACAACTTTAGAAATGAAGGATTGTTAGTTTCACTTTCCATTGCATAAATGGTTGTTCAGGTCTGAATTTCTAATTTATCATAATTTATGGTGGTGCTTGAGATACTGGTGTGTCATTTGCACTTCAATTTTCCCATTCTTGAGAGACAGTTTAATCAGGGCATGACCAAACTGAGTCAAACTGCATCATTATGGGGGTCTGCTCAGGAAATCCTCAAACACAGAGGGATCAGAAGTGGATGGAAATACCATCATAGAATGTCCCTCAAAAGAGCATAATGAGAATGACGTGATATATTCACTCTTGTTCCACACTAGTGGTGACATTTTCCATGCCTACTTTCTCAGTCTTACTGTTTAAAATTAAATGTATGTAATGACGGCCCACAGCAGTATTCTCAATCCAATACACTCCTATGTCTTCTCTCATCCAGTGATGTAATAGTGAACAAGATGTGTCCCTTGCCCTCACAGAGCTTATAGTCAAGAGGGAAAACAGACATGTGAATGGGCAATTAAAACATGGTCAGCTATATTAACAAAAATGTGGGGATGCAATAGGCAGAGTGCTTAACTCATATTTGAAGTAAGATTTCATGTGAGATCTTAAGAATAAATGGGAATTATTAAGTCTAGGCATAAACTCAGAGAAAAGTATTTGTGATAAAAAGAGTCTGTGAAGAACCAGGGCATGACAAAGCATGATATATTTGAGGAAAAGAAAAACACGCAGTCCAAATGCCATGTTTAGAAAGCCAAGAGCAAGAGGGTGAACTCTGAGACCTCAGTAGCATGCAGGGAGCTGATCGTGAAGGTTTGTATAAATCATAGTGAAGAGTTTGGATTGTGGCCTAAGTTGCAAATGATTTCCCATCATTGTGGGAAATCAATGATGGGTTTTAAAAGAGAAGAAATGATTTGGGCTTTGGAGATATCTTGGTAGTGGCAGTGGGGAGAAGAGATTGAGAGAACACAACAGCAGAGGCTAAGGCACCAGTGAGGAGACACGAGAAGCCCATTAGGAAAAGTTAGAATGGTCTGGGTTAGAGATTAGGCAACAGGAAGGAGAGCGATGGAGAGGTCCAGGGATATCACAGACTTGGAAGAAATGGAGCATGGTAATGAGTACTTTGAAGCAGGGGTAAGGCAGAAGTAGGGCTCAAAGATGTCATCCAGGTTTCTGATCTAGCCAATGAGATGGTTGTTGGTGACTTTCAGTTGAGATAGAAATAACAGGAAGGGAAAAGGACATGAAGGTAGGAGTTTGGGGGCTGTGGGAGAAAACATGAATCAGTCATTAAAAAAAAAAGTTACATTGAGGCACCTGAGGGTTGCCAAGTGAGAATGTGAGAATCCAAGCCGTTGGATAGCTGAGCCTGAAACCTTGGAACCAGATTCAAACTGGAGTTACAAATGTGTGACTCTTCTGCACCAGGATGGCAGCTGAGGAGGAAAACTTTGTGCTCTGAGTGAGAAGAAAAGTGGAGCTCCAGGAAAGAAACAGAGGAACACCACCCACTCCAGGAAAGAAACAGAAAGAAGAGCCCCCAGAGGAGGAAGGCAGAGGTGGGTGGTGTTGTGGGAGTGAACAAGCTTCACGAAGGAGTTCTGACCTGTTAGCAATCACCAGACACAAGTAATGAGAAGTGTGCCGTGAGTAGGATAGTGGGGTGTTTGTTTACTGCAATTTTGGGCAAAGTGCCATTCAGCTGAAGACCAGGCCTAAGAGAGGCCAGATTGCCTGAGGCTGAAGGATAAATAGGAAGGGAGGATGAGGAGATAGGGGGTACTATTGACTATTTAAATGTTGGCTCAAGGGGTGAGGAAGGTTATAGCAAAGTTAAGCACAGGGGGATATAGGCTTGAGGAAAGAATTTTTTAAGATGGGAAAGACTTGAACATGTTTACAAATGGGAGAGATGAAATTGAGGTTGGTGGTTAAAGATGCAGAAAAGAAAATAAAAGTTCTTATACAAGGTCCCTAAAAGGTGAGGTCTTTTAACAAACTGTTGAAATGATCCCAGAAAGTATAGTCTTAAAGGTGAGGGTCTTTAAAAATGTTTTTAATGTTTATTTATTTTTGAGGGAGAGAGAGCACAAGCAGGGGAGCAGCAGAGAGAGAGGGATGGGGACCGAGGATCCAAAGCAGGCTCTGTGTCTATGACAAGGAATTTGGTGTGAGGCTCAAATTCACTTACCACAAGGTCATGACTTGAGCCGAAGTTGGACACTCAACCAACTGAGCCACTCAGGTGCCCCAAAGGTGAGGACTTTTAAAAGATACTCTACTGAGAAGCTGAGGTGGAAGATTGGCTAATTTGTTCAGTGTGAAGTTTTCTTTACATTTCTTATGGTTCAGGTAGGGTGCAGTCCATAGTTACTGACAGGTGCCTCTCCCTCTCTAGTGGGTCCCAGAGACTGTCTTCATGAGTTTTATCATTGCTTTGTAGAGAGGGAGGAATGGGGTCTGTGAAGCGTACTGTGTATACATGCTGATGTTTTGGACAAGGCTGGGGTGGTATCTGTTATATAACATAAAGTTCTAGAAGTGAGAGCTTCATTGAAAACACCAGGGTGTACTGTACAACACTATAAGTGATACATCAATAAAGTTATCCTAAGGTGGTATGAAGATCTCTTCTAGGTGACGTGAAGTTGTGGGTTTGATTTCTAATCCATGCTTCCTACTACAGTGACAAGTCTGTGATCCAAGAATCATCATAACAATATATATCAAATATTGATTGTCTATCTAGTGCTGGGCACAAAGTATATATTATTTTTATATTCTTACAAGAATCCTACAAGGTAGATATCATTATTTTTAGTTAATAGATAAGTAAAGGCTCAGAGAGAATAAATAAGTTACTTATAAAGAGCTAGTAAATGGCTCCACCAGCATTAGAACCCAGGCTTCTTTGTTTCAGGGCGTGAGCCTTTTACATTGAGTACCATGATGCATCTTGCAGAAATATCTAATTAAAATTATTCTTGTTATGAATTTCTTTCTTAGTCATTTGTTATGCAACTAAAATGTCTCCTCTGTTAGAAAATAGTGAATAGCTAACATAGGGAAAAATTGGTATTGCTACACAAGGGAGAGAGAGTTGGAGGAAAACTGGATCCAGAAATACAGACATTGGGGGTATAGCTTAATGGTAGGTATTTGCAGAAACACAGAGATGAATGGAGGAAAAATCATTATTCCCAGCATCACATATTCCTTTAGCTTGCTCATTTCTTCATGCAGTTCATTTATTCATTCAATAAAGAGCATTTTTAAATTTACATAAAGAGATATTTTATCCTCATAGAACTAAGAGTAATTACATAATTAAATACTTACTTGCAATTATGAAGCCCTACAAAGGAGAAGTTTGGAGGCTGTGGGGGAAGATAAAAGGAAGGAAAAACTCAGTTAAGAAGTCAATTTAAGCTTTCCTTGAGGAAGTGATAAATTGAGCTGACTTTTGAGAAATAAGCAGAAATGAACCAATCAAAGGAGGCATGAAGAGAGGAGTCTTGTTATGGGCAGAGGGAATTGTACATAGGAAGGTCCAAAAGTAGGAAGAGACATGGCATAAGGCCAGTGTGGCTGGAGCTCAAAGAGTAAGTAGGGGAATGTAATTAAATGAGATTCATCAGGTAGACAGGGGCCAGAACATGCAAGGCCTTGTGGGTCATATTAAGTATTCTTTTTTAAATAATTATCTATTGTTTTTATATGCTCAGGATTCACCTTTCCCCTCCTTTTGTCGGGCAATGAATTACATATGATTTACCCTTGGGGAGACGATCTTTAAACCAATGAAGCTCAGAGGGAGCTAGTCTAAGGGTGAGCACATGTTAAACCAGCCTTGGTCAATCAGAGAATAACCTTCTTGTCTCCCTACAGGAACTGTTAAGAGAGGGAAGCATACAACCCAAGTCAGGCCAGTCAAAACCAATAGGGCTAACTGATAGCCTCTTGCAGGTATTGTTGGAGAAAAGTACTCTTTCTGTGGGGATTGCTGGCTTTGTGGGATGTAAACCTAAAACTATGGCAACCAGAAGGGGAAAGCTCAATTCCCTCAAAGGAAATGTCTCTCCTACAGTATAGCCAACACAGAGGACAGCTGAGTTGGGAGATGAAGAGATATAGGTCCAGTTGACATAAATGAACAGATCTACTCCATAACTTTGTAATTTTGTGAAACAGTAAATTTCTCTTGGCAGGCAAGCCTGTTTGAGATATATTTTAGTCACTCAGATCTGGAAGAGTCTTGATTTATTTTTTTAAATGTGGTATGAGAATTGAAGTGTGGTAGGTAACAGACTTTAAAATGTGGACTTATCAGAATGTTGATGGCGAAGACGCAATTATAACCTCTCTTTCAATAGCTGAGAAATTCACACAGCAGTTGATTAACTTGCTACTGTGGCATCTTGAGACTTAGAGCCTGGGCCTTTGAGACTGGAGATTAGAGGGCATGTTTGAGGAAAAATCAGGAATGTATTGGCTCCCTTTTGGGAGGTTTAGGGAGGTCCTTAATCAAAGGGGCAAACTGGAGTTAAAGATGGTTTGTCTGGAAGCAGTGAAAACACTTAGGAGCAGCCCGTTAGCCCTTATCCTGAAATCCCAAACAGCCGAGAGTCAGAACTGCTTTAAGTGTTTGGAGTTTACAGTCAGGTCCTCTCCTCCAATTTAAATTTAGCGGTAGCAGAGTCGGGGAGGGTAGAACGAAATTGGAAAATAAGATTGAAACCAGAAGCCCTACCCATGCCTGTTGACAGAACTTCAAAGTCAATAGTTAGAAGACAGAACGATCCTGATTGGAATCTAGAATAGTACTAACTCTGGCTTTTGTTGCCAACTCACTGAATTTACTGGAAACAAGTAGTTTGTAGAGTTCACCAAGCTTTTAAGGAACTTGGTTACCAGAGAAACTCAAATACCCATAAACTCAGGGGTGTGATTGCTCAACCCCCCAGGCAATACTGAGTGGGAATCTTTAAGCCACACTAACAGAAACAGCACTGTTAGTCAGATATGATAAGCAGAAAGTAAATATTCCTCAGTGCCTTGCTCAGCTGTGGCCATACAGGACAGATTACAAGGGAAATCATCCCAGAAAACAGGTCCAAGAGCAGACAGAAGACAAAATTCACTTTGAAACAAAAACAAGGGATCCTTCTCCTCCTGTTTAGCAGGATAGTACGTATGCAGATACTAGATTGCATACTGCCCCTCCTCCCATTTCCCCTTTTTCAAGTAGAGGTTTTTATGGTAGCTATTTTGTGTTCTCCTCATGATGTATATTATGTTTGTTGTATATTATGTATGTATGTTGTCTCATTTTACAATAGGTTTCTTAACCATGAGGAAAGCACATTAAGGAAAGTCTGGACTCAGGCTGGATGCAGTAACTGGATAAAACTTGAGCGGTGCTGGCATACATATGTTTTTGATTCTATTTGATATTATTGCCTAATGTAAGCTTGGGGAATTCAAAAAATTTAGGTATAAGAAAAATAAATGTGGATGTTGGGTAGCCAGAAAGTGAACTGTAATAACTGTCTGTGTTTTGGCCTACCCAGAATCCGTTTCTCATAGGTTCACTCCCTGTTTTCTCAGGGGAACTATTCTCCCCTCCCCAACCCACCCTCCTTCCAACACAGATGACTAGGTGAATCTGATTTCACAGCCTCAGAGGTCAACATTGACGTGGACCTGGCCAATCAACATTGTAAACCTCTGGGGCACCTGGGTGACTCACTGAGTTAAGTGTTGGACTCTTGGTTTTAGCTCAGGTCATGATCTTACGGTTCGTGGGATGGAGCCCCACATCATGCTCTGCACTGACAGTTCAGAGCCTGCTTGGGATTCTCTCCCTCCCTCACTCTCTGCCCCTCCCCTGCTTGTGCAATCTCTCTCTCAAAATAAATAAACATTTAAAAAAAACATTGTAACACTCTGATTTTAGGGATTGATTCTGGTCATCTGAACCACATGTTTGTACCTAGACCAGTGAAATAAAAAACAATGAGGCAGTTCTGGAGAAGAGGTATTTTCTTTCTGTTGAGATTGCTGCAAATATAGAATATAAGCTTGGAGTTTCTAGCACCTATCGTAAATGAAGAACCTACCTAGCAACAGAGCCAAAATAGAATAAGAGAAGAGAGAAAGTGAGACTCGGTCCTGGTGATAGAATTTGAGCCATTTCATCTAGCTGAATCTAAAAATAATCTATTCTTGATATTTTTTTATTATGTGAGTTTAATCCCTTGCCCTTCAACATTTTGGGGGGGATGGGCTATTTAGTTTATGTTGGGTTTATTTCCTTCTCAGCTAAAAGAGTGTTTAATTCAAGAGCAACAGGATGTCATGAAATGGATTTTATCAGGAGTGGGATGTGATGAGACTTGAGATTTTTGAAGACGAGGCTTTGATTAACTCTTCTTGAAGGAACACCACTAAAACCTTTCACATATCATTCCCAAAAAGTAATAGAAAGATGAATCTGTTGGCTTACTCGTTGTACCTACATTTGTACCCAATGTTTGTAAGGAGACCAAATGTGACTGTGGTTAGAGGTCATTACTCGAGACAAGGTAGACGCATATTGAATGCATCATTTTGTTTATTCTTCTTTAGGGTCTGCTATTTAATCTCCCTTTACTTTGCATAGAATTCAACTCATGAACACTTTTATACATTTACCAACCCAGTTAGCATTTCACAGATGACCAGTTTCTGGTTCATTTGCTGATTGTGAATTAAAAGTTTGAGAAGACAGTTGGTAGGACTCCTTTTTCTTCTCCAAGATAGAAATATATTAAGCATTTTTAATAAAAAGATGGAAGAGAACAGACCCATTAATTGCTATAATTATCTACAGCAAGATAAAGACTTATTTCTTAGCATTGATTGTATCACATATGCATATATTCATTAAGATTAAGACAAATACTGGGAATTTTCTAATGAAGTTAGAAGTGTCTGGCTGTCTTCTGGCACATTGCATAAACTACCCTGTTTTTTAAAAAGTCTTTTAATTTTTCCCAGCATGTAAAAGTAAAGTATACAACTTGTATATCACATTTTTAAAGGAATTTTGTTTCCCTCTATTTCATTTCCTTGCTCCACTATGGCCCAGATTGTGCACATGACGGTATGAGCCAGTGTTGACCATAATCCTTACAGATGAGGCCAACACTTCAAAGGAGGCAGAGCAACAATGAAGAACTAGCTTGGATCCTCAAATGACCTCCTGGAGTGGAGCCACCTACTTACCTTGGACCACAGATGAGAAATAAATAAACTGTTTTATCTAAAGCATGGTATTTTGGTGACTCTTTATTACATCAGTTTAGCATGTACCCTAATTATATATCCATCAAATACAATGGATTATTATTTTCAAATAATGAGTGCTATGTGTGTGTGTGTGTGTGTGTGTGTGTGTAGCAGATTAGGTGAACGAAAGTAAATGAAACCTAACTATTTCTTTATCCTGTGTAGGATCGCCCTACGTGGCAATGGCTGTCAAATTTTAGAATGCATAAGAATCCCCTGGGAAGCTTTTTAAAAAAGATAATTTCTGGGGTGACTCAGTGGCTCAGTCAGTTAAGCGTCCAACTTCGGCTCAGGTCATGATCTCACAGTTTGTGAGTTTGAGCCCCACACTGGGCTCTGTGCTGACAGCTCAGATTGTGGAGCCTGCTTCAGATTCTGTGTCTCCCTCTCTTTCTGCCCCTCCCCCACTTGTGCTCTGTCTCTTTCTCTCATAAATAATAAATGAATAAAATTTTTAAAAAAGACAATTTCTGGTTCTACTCCCAGAGATTCTCATTTAGTTGGGCAAGAGTGTGGTCTTGAAGTCTACATTTTTAAACAAGCATTACAGATAACTGTGATATAAGTGATCTAAGAAGCTTTATGTATAGATTTGTTAACATTTCCCATGGAAAATTGCATGTACTTTATGAAAAGTATGGATATGTAACAGAATAACAAGGGATGTGTCTAAATTCACAATTTTTAGCAGAAAAATTTGAATGTGATTACTTAGTTTATAAATAATGTTATTATATTTACTCTTTAAAATTTTTTTTTAACATTTTAATTTATTTTTGAGAAACAGAGAGCATGAACAGAGGAAGGGCAAAGAGGGGACCCAGAATCCAAAGCAGGCTCCAGGCTCTGAGCTGTCAGCACAGAGTCGGATGCGGGGCTCAAACTCAGGAGCCAGGAGATCATGACGTGAGCCAAAGTCAGACGCTCAGCCAACTGAGCCCCTCAGGCACCCCTAAAGGTTCTAAACTTTAAGCAAACATAAATTCAAGGATAGAATGACAAACTTAGTATTTGTTTCTTGGATATTTCCATAACTTATTGAAACAGCAAGAAGTAAGTAAGCACATAAGAAAAAGGAAAGAAAAGGAAATACTAAACTTAGCCTCTACTTTCTTCAAATCCTCAGGTTTAAAAAAGATTTAAGAAAAAGTTTTATGTTATAATTCCTTGAAGGAAAACAAAAGCCAATGTGGGGTTAAAAAAAAAATTGCCTCCAAACTGTGCCTTTAAACTCTTTCCTTCATTTTTGTTGAATTATGGGTCCTCTACCTCTTGCTATATATTTTCTGTGAAGAAAAAAGGACCTGTTTTTCAGCTGAGGACTTATTCCACTTCCTCAGAATGCAAGAAAAACATAAAAAGAGGAAAATTATGACCTAATGCAAATTTTTCTTCAAGGTAACTATGTTCATTTCCTGACACAGGGAGGCCTGAGCAGCAGCAGAGAAGCATGCTTCTCTTTCAGACAAGGGGCTTTACATGCTTCTCTCACTCAAAGGAGGAGACAAGTGGGACTTCACATCTATGCAACTTGAAAGTAAAGAGGTGGGGGCATCTGAGTGGCTCAGTCAGTCAAGCGTGGCTCTTGGTTCCGGCTCAGGTCATGATCTCACGGAGATCGAGCCCCGTGCTGACAGCTTGGAGCCTGCTTGGGATTCTCTCTCTCTCCCTCTCTCTCTCCTTCCTCTCCCCATTCTCACATGTACTTTCTCTCTCTCTCTCTCTCAAAAATAAACATTGAAAAAAAAGTAGAGGTGAAACTTTTCACACCTTTTTACTTATTTTTCTTTTCACATTTTTTAAGTGGGTTTTTCAAATGGTTAAGCAGTTTACCTTCAATGGACATTTAAAAATGCTCTCTTTTGGTGTTTTCTTTCCAGAGGAAAGAATGCACTTTGCACTCTGATATTAACATTATTAGTGAGTATAAATTTTTCTTTCCAAGACAGTCAAGAATTACTTTGTGTAAACAGATTTCTAGAACGGGAGGTCTTATTTGGCATACATAAAAATTTAAAAAGGAACTACTGATCAGCAATATCAAATTTCTTGGCAGCCTGTTATATATCTGGACTTGCGTGAAATACTGCTATCTACTTTTTATTGCAAAGCAAGAATTGAAAGTTGCATGTTTACACAAAGATACTCACAGTGTCATACCACTATGAGGAGGAATTGTATAATGTAACGTTGGTAATATATAATGTGTCTGAAGAGTTTCAGGGAAATTAATTTTAAGAAAAGCAAGCCATGTTTTCCTAGTGGATTTTTGTTTGATTTTTTAAAATAAATGCTAGTGACAAAATTTTTAACTTTAAAATTGAGTTTCATGAAACAAGTGTAGTGGTTTAGGAGGTATAAAGCTCTAGTTATAAAATAAGTAGGTCATGAAGATGAAAAGCACAGCACTGAGAATATAGTCAGTTAAAAACAAAAAAAGTAAGTAGCATGTTTTCCCCTTTTTAATGTTACCACCACATTACTACCTTCTAGTTGTGAAATTTCATGACTTCATTATTAGAAAAATCTAGAAAGCTCTGACGCTGTAATGCCTGCCGTGGCTTCGCACTGCAGTCTTCCTGTGTCAAGATGCTAACCTCTATACATATATTTTGGTTTGTTACTTACCTTCCCTACCAAAATGCTCTGAGCGCCAAGATACCCTTCTTTATAACAACCCTTCTTTATAACAGTGTTCTTTTTTAATCTATAACTGTCAACATTTTACTTAGGAAGAATGACTTAAAAACCTAGATCACTGGATTTTGCAGGTAAAGTGTTGCTTAATTATTGACTGAGATATTTGCATCAACAATATTGACATCATTTTATGTAATTCATTGACTAATTCTCAGAAAAAAAAATCAGGAAATACTCTTCTTGAGACTGTTTACTCAACAAATTAATCACTTAGCATTTTAAACAGTTTTCCTTTGAGAAGAAGCAGGAGATGGAAAGCATGAAGACTAATTTACTGTTTGACAGAGTTTGTTATTCAAAAACAGGCTTCTGCGGCCCATTCCAAGTGGCCGAGGTTTGGGATAACCCTTTTGTGGTTTTACAAGTGATTGTCCTTAAAATCTGAGTTTCTTAAGATGAATCCACATACATATCAGTAAAGACCACAGCTTAAGAGTCACCTCCCCATTCCCTCTTCTGTTTTAACCAATATACACATATGAATTTAGCCACAAGAAAATTGGCTGCATCCATAATGTCATGGTCCTCAGGACATCTGCCAACTATTTCAAAACATAGAGGGCATTGGCTGGCATCAGAGAGATAGATGGTATTTAGCTCTAAAAACTGATTTTGCAAGTGTTCTTGTTTCTACTATGCCTCATGGAATCTCATTCAAATATGTTTTTGCAAAAGTGTGGTTATAATCATATTCATCCCTGAAAAAAGACAAGCACTGTACTTCTTAGAAGAGAAAATATTCTCATCACATTAGGTCAAGGTTCATTTATGAACCCCAAGTACTCTTCATTTCAGCATAGATTTTTCCATCTTTTCCATGGACAGCTACCTCGGACATAAAGAACATCTACAAAAGAAATTATTAAAAAAATTTTAATGTTTTTATATTTATTTTTGAGAGACAGAGAGAAACAGCATGAGCAGGGGAGGGTCAGAGAGAGAGGGAGACAGAGAATCAAAAGACAGGTTCCAGGCTCTGAGCTAGCTGTCAGCACAGAGCCCGATGCAGTTCCTGAACCCACGAACTGTGAGATCATGACCTGAGCCAAAGTCGGATGCTTAACCGACTGAACCACCCAGGAGCCCCAAAAGCAAATATTTTATTAGAAGGTACAGATTTCTCTAGAGAAGAATAATTAAATTTTGTTTTATAAAAAATCCAAATAATGGTCACAGTTTATGATAAAAGAGACATGTTTCCATAGGTCCAAAAGTGTGTTCAGAAATTGTCCACAAACAGCTTACATGAGGGGATTATACATAATTGGATAGTCCGTTTTTCTTCCTTAAAGGAGCACAAAGTAAGGTTTCTTATTAAAAACATGTGCTGGGGCACATGGGTGGTTCAGTTGGTTAAGCGTCCAATTCTTGATTTCAGCGCAGGTCATGATCTCATAGTTGGGTATGAGATCGGGCTCTGTGCTGGGTTTGGAGCCTGCTTGAGATTCTCTCTCTGTCCCTCCCCCACTTGTGCTCTCTCAAAAAATTAAAAACAAACAAGCATATGCCAAAGATTTGTTTATCCAAATTTATGTGTTATTTACCACTTAGAAAATTATTTATGTAAAATTTCCTGGTTAACAGACCTTCTCAATCAAGATAAACCTTAGAAATCAATCATATAAAGCTAACAAAGTCAAGATCTATGTTACTTAATGGATCTTTTATTTGTTTCTTACATTCTTTTTCCAAAAGGAAATTTTGATCCATAGAATGTAATACGTGTAAGGATGTCCAGAATTTTTATTCGTGCTAGAATACTGTGTAGAGAAGTCATGGAACATGGGAAAATACTGACATTTAAAGTTTTTAGATTATAGCAAGTTTTAAAAACTTAGCGACTTTTCCATAACACTATTTTTAAAAATTGAACAATAGTTGTTGATGCAGAAGATATACCTCTGTTAAGGACCTTTATAATTACATTAAACAACTTTTAGTTCATCAAATTTCAATTAATTCTTTCACTTATTAGTTTAGATTTTAGGTATACCATCCTACTATTTGATCGGTCCATACTCAGAATTGATCATTCCTGAAATAATACTTAGGGAATATAGCCCTTAAATCTTTTAGAAAAATCCCAGCAGGAGAATTGTGAGTCAGTGAGGGTCCCAGCTGGAAACAGAGGTCATACTCAAGCAATTTGAGAAGGGTTTAATAAAGAGGTATTATAGATGTTTGGAGAAGACTTATGGAAATCCCAAAGGAGAACACTATTGTAACTCTTAAGCTTGAAGGGGCAAGATGAGAGAATGGTTACCAGAACCCCAAACCGGAGCAGTGTATAAAGTCGGCCACCTTGAGAGGATCTGTGACCTTAGGATAATGGGCAAAGCCAATCTGAGATGATCCCACAGGGAAGGAGCCAGGGAAGAAATATCCCAAATTTACTGTTCACTCTCTCTCTGATCCATTGCCAGGCATCCCATTGAACTAAACTGCACTGTTTGTTGTGGTAACCTAGTTGCAGATGTCTACTGAGCCCTTGAAATGTGGGTGTAAACATAAAACACATACCAAAGTTTGAAACCTCAGTATAAAAAAGAAGGTAAAACATCACATTAATAAGTTTACATTAATTAAAAACAGGAAGGGTAGTATTTTAGACCTATACATTCAATGTATGTATTATTAAGTATTAACTTACATTATTAAATATTATTTATTATATGAAAATATAATAGGTATTAATACTAAATTCACTTATTTTTAAATTTTTGAAATGTGCTACTAGAAAATAGGAAATATTTATAAAATTATTAAAATTAAAAAATATTTATATGGCATCATACAACAATGTATGATATACAACATATATCATATTTCATGGAAAGCACTGGATAAACTCAGCAAAAGTAAGGGGATATAGGAGTCTGTTGATGGGGTTCATTAGAGGCCAATTTCCTACAACAGAAAGTAGGATGCACAGGGCTGGAACATGGACCTGAAGGAGCCAACAAAGATATCTGGCTTGGGCTATTAATAAAGAAAAACATCATTAAAAGATTGCCTGAAGTAAAAGAATATTTTTGACATTTTAATAATTCATTTATTTTTTAATTTATATCCAAGTTAGTTAGCATATAATGCAACAATGATTTCAGGAGTAGATTCCTTATTGCCCCTTTTACCCATTTAGCCCAACACCCCCAACCCCTCCAGCAACCCTCTGTTTGTTCTCCATATTTAAGGGTTTCTTATGTTTTGCCACCTCCCTGTTTTTATATTATTTTTGCTTCCCCTCCCTTATGTTCATCTGTTTTGTATCTTACCATCCTCATATGAGTGAAGTCACATGGTATTTTTCTTTCTCTGACTGACTGATTTAACTTAGCATAATACCCTCTAGTTCTAGTCACGTAGTTGCAAATGACAAGATTTTATTCTTTTTGATTGCCAAGTAATACTCCATTGCATATATATATATATATATATATATATATATATATATATATATACACACACACCACATTTTGGTGCTTTCTATAGTTGACCTGTGGAATAGCTTGTTAACAGACTTGTGATGACATTCCACATCAATGAAATCATTATGTTTTTTTAAAGCAGCATTGGGAGTGAACCAAGTAATCATCTAAATCCTTTAGAATTGTAAGTTTTAAATTTTATCATTTTTCATGTTGCTTAATCTTAAATACAAATTGAAATTCATATTATAGAAATATCTTAGGTCTTCAAAAGATGGCTACAACAATCTTGACAAGTAGAAGACATAACAAAAATGGTCTTTTAGGTTGGTGTTTTTATAAAACATTTGATAAAATTTTAGATAGAAATGATAAAAAATCTTGTTGAAAAACCTTGCTTAATTTTAGGCATTCATCTGTTTATTTAACAAATATTAAGTTTGAGCACTTTTTATATTCACCTATTAAACTTACAGTCTAATATTAAAAGAGATATTCAGTAAGTAATCTAGCACATAAATAATATTAACTTCATAGAGTTTTACATACTATGAGGAAGAATAATAGGTTAATATAAACATAATGACTGAAGTGTGCCTTTTTAGATTTTTTTTAAAGTTTCTTTATTTTGAGAGACAGAGAGCACAAGTGGGCTAGGGGCAGAGAGAGAGGGAGGAGAGATTCTCAAGCAGTCTCTGCGTGTCAGCATAGAGCCTGATGTGGGGCTTGAACCCACAAACCATGACATCATGATCTTACTGAGACCAAGAATTGGACACTTAACCAACCGAGCCACCTAGGCACCCCCTAGATTATTTAAAAAAAATTGAATGGTAGATTAGTTATCTGTTGCTGTGCAACAAATTATCACAAATGTATCTATTTAAAAACATCACCCATTAATTATCTTATGTCTCTGTAAGTCAGAAGACAGGCATAGTGTGACTGGGTTCTGCTCAGGGCCTCACAAGGCCGAAATCAAGGTTCACTAGGATTTGTTCCCATTCGAAGGCTCTGGGAAAATATGCGCCCAAACTCCGTGCTGTCATTGGCAGACGTCAGCTTTTTGCAGCTGCAGAGGAGGGTCCCTGGTTCCTTGCAGGCTGTCAGCCTGGCTATGATCACTTCCTGCATTCTTTGACTTCCTCCACCTTCACATTAGGATCAGCATGTGAAATCCTTCTCATGCTTTAAATCTCTGACTTCCGTGAACAGCCAGGGAAAATTATCTATTTTTTTTTAAAGGCTCATGTGATTAGATCAGGTCTACCTGTTAATCTTCCCAATTTAAAGTCAACAGATTTGAGACATTGATTTCATCTCCAAAATCCCTTCACAGCAGGATCCATACGCGTGTTTGAATGACTGGGAAAAGGTGTATATATCTTCCAGGGACAGGAAGACTTAGAATTCTGGCTACCCAGATGGTTAGGAGAGACAAAGCCTCTCTGAGGAGTTTCCATGTGAACCAAGACCTGGATGATGTGGAAAAAAAACAAAAAACAGCTATAAGTAGATTTGAGGAGTGGAGAGTGAAACAGGATAGTCAAAATCCTGAGGCAAGGCAGAAATTTATATATTCAAGAAGCAGAAAGAGGTCAGTAGGATAAGACTGTGGTGTGGAAAAGTGTAAAGAGATGAGGTCAGAAAAGTAAGCAGACTTGAGACCAAGGGAAGGAATTTAGAATTTATCCTAATTGCAGTAAGAAGCTATTGAAGGGTTTAATTGAATTAGGGACATTTTCAAATGACTAAAAGAGATCTCTTGTTACTTTAGTGCCCTCATCAAAATGCACACTTGGCCCAATTCTGGTATATGAATTCTTTCCTGGTGTCCTCATACACTTTCCTGGTGATCTACCTCACAGGAGTCAGATTCCTGGGCCGTTTCTGAAAGGAGTACAAGGCTTATATTTGAAATCCTTTTCATTGAATTTGTTTTTACAGTTTTGAGTGCTATATAATATGATACACTATGTTATAGTCTTTATAAATTGGATAAAAATAAATATTGTCGAGAGAACATTAAAATTAAAATTAAAATTTAATCTCCCAATTATATAGTCTTTGATGGAAATTAAGAAGTTTGCAGGGCACCTGGGTGGCTCATGTCAGGCATCCAATTCTTGATTTTGGTGGTTAGGTTTGTGAGATTGAGCCCCATGTC
Source organism: Suricata suricatta (assembly GCF_006229205.1). Lineage (NCBI taxonomy): Eukaryota > Metazoa > Chordata > Mammalia > Carnivora > Herpestidae > Suricata > Suricata suricatta. The sequence goes on from NC_043700.1 coordinate 110,901,845, forward strand.
AGGTTCTGTGCTCACAGCATGGAGCCTATTTGGAATTCTTTCTTTCTCTCTGTGTCCCCCTGGCCCCCCCCCAAATAAATAAATAAACATTAAGAAAAAATAGATTAAGAAATTTTGTCCAATTAATACTAGAAAGATTATTTTAAACCATCTTTTATATAAACTTGAGGGAAAAAATGAAATTTTCTCTTACATGAGAAATAAATATGCTTTGTCTAGATTTTAGAATTTATTGATATAAGAGGCTACTTTATTTGACTTTTGCCACTTGGGTAATTTTCACGTTCCTTTTTGCACCTGATGTTCTGGATCATCAGCATAGCATACCCAAAGCCCTGATATTTTAGATGATGTACATTTCAAATTGGCATTTTGTCAAAAAACTATAAAGGGAGTACTATTTCAAAAACTCTGGAAACCTCTGGATGCATACAGACCATCAAATTCTAGAAGTGAATAATGGCTATCTCCATGTGTCCACAATGCAGGTGCTGATTTTAAGTACTAGAGTTTAACAGAGAAGGTTATATAGTGGACAACTTTTTAGGGCTCTAACCTTTTATACTTCTCAAAATCTCGATTCTCTTCCTCTTTTTCTAGACTCCACTCCTTGTTGACATTCCTCATTTATCTTCTTGTTTCATATTTTGCTTCCTTTACTGTCACAGAGTCTTAGTTGCCATATTATGCCTTCATAACATTTTCAAGTGGTCCAACATGTCTAGAAAAATCTCATCTTTCATCAGCACTGTACTGTTAAGCCAAAGGGTTTGCTCTAGGCAAAAAGAGGAAAAATTATCTTTCATGGTTCTTTAATTTTCCTTCAAGTCGGTTCACTTCTTTTTAGCACCATCAGTCTCAAGACTTCTCTTCCAACATGAAACAGATGCAGCTGGGGTGCCTGGCTGGCTCAGTCGGCTAAGCATTCGACTTTGGCTCAGGTCATGATCTCATGGTTTGCTGGTTCAAGCCCCGCATCGGGCTCTGTGCTCACAGCTCAGAGCCTGGAGCCTGCTTCAGATTCTGGGTCTTCTTGTCTCTCTGACCCTCCCCTGCTTGTACTGCCTTTCTCTATCTCTCACAAATAAATAAACATTAAAAACTTAAAAAAAAAGTGACAGATGCAGCTAGAACATATTGGAAACCTGTCACCTGTATTAAAGCTTAAACAATGGATGAGTAGTTTCATGTGTGCAGGGAGTGTTTGCCTTTTAATATGGGGTAATTGGTTAATTCAAAGGTCTAAGGATTTAATCATGAAATCTTCAGAACAATCAAGTTAGGTGCCAACTATGGCCAGTTTAATCTTATGAACTGCCCTGCTCAGGGAGGCAGCACCAGAGGCTCCCTCTGTACGCTTAGTGCAGACTCAGACACGACTTTGACCAAAGTGAGTACCCGGCCAACTAAGACTTACCCATAAAAATGCCAATGGCCTCTAAGACTGATTGGTACAAAAGGTTCTACCCAAGAAAGGTGTGATAAAACACCAAAGCAATTAGCCTAGCTTCTTCCAAAGTTTTGTCTTAGATTTTGGAAACAAATTCCCAGTAAGGGTGCAGGAGCAGAATGAGCAGGCCAGTATGGAAAAACAGAGGTGCCATAGCAGAAAGACTAGAAAATAATGAAAGAGAAAATAATGGGATCCCCTTTAAATGTACTGATTGACTATCATTAAGTTCATAGAACAGTCAAAATACAAAGCTAAAAAATGCGAAACAGGTCTTGATGGAAGATTTATTTAAAAATTTGTGCAGAAGAGTAAAAAAGGACATCTGGTCTGACAGTATGAAGAATACAGAGTGAATATGTGTTGAAGAGGGAATATTACAAAGGTTAGATAGTTATTTTATTGTGCCCCATTAATTGAGTGTAGGTATGATACATATGCATAAATTCTTTTCTGATCTATCTGAAGTGACAAGGGCTTTTGAGAATACATGCGGCTTTTACATTTCATGGGCTAAAAGTATATTTAGAATGCATTTGGCATATGTCTCAGGAAATCAGGCGGAGTCGGGGATGGGGTGGGGCAGGAGGTACAGGCAATACCCAAACTGGAATGACCTAAGGAGAAAGAGATGTACCTGTTAATATGTGGGAAATGAAACCCAAGGCACTTGAAGGCGAGAGAAAACTCATATTAGGGCTAGAAGACTTCTGTTTTGGCCCTTTTCTTTTTTTTCTTGCTTTTATTTTTTTATTAAAAATTTTTTTATGTTTATTTATATTTGAAAGAAAAGAGACAGAATGCAATAATGGGAGGGGCAGAAAGAGAGGGAGACACAGAATCCGAAGCAGGCTCCAGGCTCTGAGCTGTCAGCACAGAGCCCGATGTGGGACTCCAACTCACTAACAGTGAGATCATGACCTGAGTCAAAGTTGGGTGCTTAAGTGACTGAGCCACCCAGGTGCCCCTTTCTTTTATTTTTTTAAACAAATAATTCTGAGACAGGTTGAGACACTCACCCAAAGTTTCATAATTACCTGGGTACAGCCATTTGGCTTCATGTATCTACCACACCATACACGAGAGTAATATTTTGGACCTTCCAAACATCACCTCCAGTTCTGTCACCATTTATGAGCTCTGTTTCCCTTGTGCTTTCTTTTAAGGCAGACTTTTTTTTAAGGTTTATTTATTTATTTTGAAAGAGAGAGAGAGAGAGAGAGAGAGAGAGAATCCCCAACAGTCTCCACACTGTCAGCAAAGAGCTGAATGTGGGGTTCAAACTCATGAACTGTGAGATCATGACCTGAGCTGAAACCAAGAGTCTATGGCTTGACCAGCTGAGTCACCCAGGCGCCCCAAGCCAGGCTTTTAATTTTAATTTTAAAAAGACTTCACTCATTCTAAATCAGGTTTTTCAAACTTGAATGTGAACATTCTGATTCATTAGGTCTGCGATTCTGTAGTTCTCGCAGCTGCTGTGATGATGGGGTTGATAATGTTAGTCTGGGGCCACACTTTGAATAGCAAGGAATTAGGTTGCTGGGATCTCAAAACTTATCCTAAAATACCAGTGGAAACCACCAGGAGATTGGTAGTAGGTAGAAATGTGAAATGAATTATCTTTCTCCAGGCTATTTATTTATTGAAGAAATATTTATCAAAAGCTTACAATATGATAGGCATTGTTCTAGGAAGAGAAAAAATAAAATGTTTACTTTCATTTCTTTTACTATCATAAAACAAAGCACCAAATTGTGCTAACTTAGAAGTCGCTTTTGTAATGCTCACACAGAGTTGCTTTCAAATGCACTGTGGACATAAATTATACATATATTAAAAGACCTTTTCCAGAAATAGATTCCTTCCCTCCATCACTACAGTGTTCAAGTTTCTAGAATTTAGAAATACTTTTGGAGAATACTCTCGGTAAAATGTTCCTCTAAAATAAAAGATTTCGCCAATTGAACAAATAAACAAAAAAGGTTTACTTTTAGTCCTCGGGGGAAAACCAGCTTATATCATACGGTATTGGAACCTGTTAAGTGTGCACAGAATGCTTTGTGTGACCCTCACGTTAGGATTGCTGATTTGCTTCCACAGCTGCTCCATGTCGTCTTTTGCAACATAACCCAGGTCAGGCTGACGTGCTAAATAACTAACACTGCCAAATGCCAGCCAGAGAGAACCAGCTCAAGCATTAGGTACTGTCTTCCGTCCCTGCAGGAGCAACACCTGCAGTGTTTATTCATCCAGCGAGATACTTTGTAATTAACATGGGAGCTGCACTAAATGTCTAACTGTACACCTGACAGCAAGAAGGCGAACTTTGCTGAGCCTTGACACTCTCAACACTTTCTTGAAAGTCTCTCAACACACGTTCAGCTTTGCAGCTATCAGTTGATGGCTTCAAGAGTAAAAAAATAGTCATGCTGTTGCAACAGTGGTTGCCTCAGCCTCTTCTTTCAGTTAATGAAGTGTCGAAAGTTTGAGACCTGTTATTGGTGGAACTAACAAGAACCAAAAGAAAACTACTTGCTGGAAAAGCCTTTAGGATTTAAAGCTTATTCACAGTCATGGCATGAGAACCGTATTTTGTATGCCTTTACTAATTCATAATGCATTTATTCATGAATATCTTTGTATCACCAAAGTGTAAGCTGCTTGTGAGCAAAGATGGTTCCACTTGTCTCCCCACTGTGCCGGCATACAGCCTTGCTCTTGGTGAATAATAACAACAGGATGCTATAGGAATACTTCTCTTCTTACGAGCGTCAGGTTTTCTCTGCTTACAACAAAGAGGTTTTCTTAGCTCACCTCTTGCCTTCCTGATAATGGCTGGATTAAAAATTAGACTAGTCCCTCAATGCAGTTTGGATGAATTCTTACTATTCCACAACTGACTTTTCTAGAAAACCAAAATGTATAGATAACCTAGAATGTGTAAATGTCTTCCTAGATAGTCCAGACCCTGAGAGTTGGTTTGGGGAATGCAGTAGGAGGTGTTCGAGAGGTGAATTCCTTCCTGCATTGGTTTCAGGAGGATCAAACTGTGCTCTTCAGTTTCCCCTCAAGCACATATATTCTGTGGGATATCTGGATGTAAGTTTGCAATGTCTTTTTTTCTGAAAAATTTCCCACATCCCTATTACTATATTACTTAATATAATATCCTATAGGATGATGGAGCTAGGACACTCAGGATGTCTTCAAGGAGTGTTACCCATGAATATTCTGGCTATATTGGAAGTGATTCTAATTATAGAACAAAGTCCTATAGTATTAAAGATGTGCCTTATTCTGACGACCCCTAGACCCAATTACTTGCTGAATTAAAGTGGCAGATTAAAGAGAACCCATGGCAACACCTGATATTCACTTAGCATCACTGCATACTAGGTATTGTGCTAAGAACCTTATGTGCATCTACTTATTTGATATTCATGATAACCCTATAAAATATATATAACTTTTATGTGCCACTTTAGAGATGAGGAAATGGAGGCAGAGAGATATTAAGAAATTTACCCAGGGATGCTCATCTAGTATGGACAAAGTAATTCAAACTCAGATTTACCTAAATCAAACCCAAATTTGCCCTCATTCTTTTTTTAAATGTATATTTATTTATTTTCAGAGAAAGAGAGAGAGAGAGCACATGAGTGGGGGGGGAGGGGCAGAGAGAGAGAGAGAGAGAGGAGAGAGAGAGAATCCCAAGCAGGCTCCACACTGTCAGCACAGAGCCCAACATGGGGCTCCACCTCATGAACTGTGAAATCATGAACTTAGCAGAAATCAAGAGCTTGTCATAGAGTCCCCATTCGAATCTCTAGCATACTGTTTCTCTTCTAAACCAAGTTTCCTGTGAATGGCAAATAGACTTGTTGCCAGTTCTAAAAGCATATGGTAAAAGGTGAAAATCTAAAGTAAATGCTCTCACCAAATTGGCATAAACAGTGTTTCTAATCTTGAAAATATTATTTTTATGTTTTGAAAAGGTGGTTTTATAGCAGAATATACTGAGGAGTAGTGGAGATTTAATGTAAATTTCACATAGATAGTCTATAGACTATATAGAGGTGAAGAGAGAGTTTTTATTTGCTGATACCCCAGATATATTTAATATGGTAGATGTTGTTACAAGCACACCATATCCTATTTAAAGAACAATTAGCATAAGTCTACTCTCAGAACAATAGCAATGGGGAGTTTTGAAGAATTGATTTCTATTCCCACCCTGATTTTAGTCTAACAGATCAACTTTTCCTTGTGCTCATGGCTTTACATGGTTGCATCATAATGCAGATGTAATTTTTAGTTCTATATTTTAATTAGTTGCTTGGCACTATGTATTAACATTTTCTTTTTTGGTATAGTCTTTTGATGTACAAAATGTTTTATGAACTTGATGTACGTTATACAAACATTTTATTATTGTTGAGCATTTTCTTCCCCCCTCCTTTTTTTAAGTATCTGAACTATCTTGTTATATATAGTTTACTTTCCTTCCTTCCTTCCTTCCTTCCTTCCTTCCTTCCTTCCTTCCTTCCTTCCTTCCCTCTTTCCTTCCTTCCTTCCTTTCTTCCTTCCTGCCAAACTACCTCTCCTGTTTCCCTTATTCCTTATCTTTCTCTCTCTCCATCTTTTTAAGATAAATTATGAGAAGTGATCAAAGAAAAATACTTTTGCAACTCCTGAAAATTTTCCAATTTACCAAAAATGTATCAACTTATGCTGAAATTAGTAATGTATATATTGTTTCTTTTCATTTTTTATCAGAACTGTTCATCATAATTTTAAGTGGTAGAACGCTTCTTCGTTAGTAAAAATTCCACCCTTTTTGAGAGTTCCTTTTTTTTTTTTTAAAGGGATGGACACTTAAAAAAATTCTTTTTTAGAGGAAGAGAGAGAGCATGAGTGGGGAGAGGAACAGAGGGGGGGGAGAGAGAGAGGGAGGGAGGGAAAGACCGAGAGAGAGAGAGAGAGAGAGAGAGAGAGAGAGAGAGATTATTAAGCAGACTCCACACTCAGTGAATCGATCCCATGATCATGACTTGAGCTGAAATCAAGAGTTGGATACTTAACAGACTGAGCCACCCAGGGACCCCTTGAGAGAGTTCCTTTTAAAGCTCTTCATCTTTTACATTGTTAGGAAGGTTAAACTTTTTTTTTTTAAGAGTATGACTGTTGCAGCTTTGAAACCATCAACTCTTTTTTTAAAAATGTTTTTTATTTATTTTTGAGAGACAGAGAGAGACACCACGAGCAGGGAAGGGTCAAAGAGAGAGGGAGACACAGAATCTGAAGCAGGCTCCAGGCTCTGAGCTGGCTGTCAGCACAGAGCCCGATGCAGGGCTCGAACCCACGAACCATGAGATCATGACCTGAGCCGAAACCGGAAGCCCTACGCTTAATCAACTGAGCCACCCGGCGCCCCAGGAAGGTTAAACTTTTGATTATTGACAAAATGTTCAATATACTTCTGTTTTTAAAGATCAACTACCAAATTCAGTCTATATCTTACCAAAATATATGGGGCATACAGCTATATTTGCCAATTTATCCCTCCCACTTGTCCACTCAAGACTCTACACTATTACCTCAGTCTAGGAAAATAAATTCCCTTCGGCTATCCTTTTTTTTTTTTTTTTTCATCACAAGCTGATTTTGCATTTAGAGGTTCCCATTTTCTTTCTTTTGATCTTACCCAATAGATAACCACAATGTAACTGGCAGTGGAGAGCTCTGGTGGCTCTATTTACAAGAAGAGCACCAACCTCCAAAGAACCTGGTGTTTTTATGTGAAGTGCTAATCAGCAACTTGTACTGATCTGGTTTCACACATTCTCCCTTTGATGAAGTGATAGAGGAGGAGGGTGATGGATAAGGGTGGATGGCTGAAAACTAATTTTTTGGAAACGGTTTCACAACTTATTTACTCAAAGGTTACATGTGAATAATGTTTTTTTTTTTTAATTTTGAGAAACCTTTTCATTTTTAAAATTATCAAGCCTATAGTCAAATTGCAAGAATGAGACAATGAACACTCAGAGATTCTTAATCTACATTCACTAATTGTCAATATTGTGCCATGTTTACTGTCTCCTTTTCTTTCTTTCTTTCTTTCTTTCTTTCTTTCTTTCTTTCTTTCTTTCTTTCTTTCTTTCTTTTTTAGGGATAGAGAGAGAACATGCAAGAGAGGGAGCATGAGTAGGGAGAACAAGGGGAAGAGGGAAGGAGAAAATCTTAAGCAGGCTCCAACCTCAGCAGAGAGCCCAAAAAGGCTGGATCTCATGAACCTTGAGATTATGTCCTGAGCTGAAATCAAGAGTCAGAAGCTTTAACAGACTGAGCCACCCAGGCATCCATCCTTTCCTTGATATTACATTTTTTCCTCTGAGAAAAAGTTGAGAGTAAGATACAGTTATTGTTAGACCTTTTTTTCCCCCAATGCGAGTCACCAAGAGTAGAATCCATGAACACAAACGGATTTGGTTAACGGGTTTATTTTAGTTTGGCCTAACTGTCCCTCCCAAGTAGTTGGAAGTCCTCTGGAAGAGAGCCCCACTGAGCAGGAGCTCAGGGTTTTTAAGGGTTTTGATGAGGCAAAATGGGTCATCATATAGTTAACCAATTACAACTACAACATTTCATTATAGCCAATTACATTGTAATACACAGATGTTAGTTTTGGTGGGAACCTATCAATTTAAAATTCTTAATCTTTTAAAATGACAAATCGTAGTTAGACACCAAAGAGGTCTAGGTGTCTAGGGGCTAGGTGACTTTAACCTCACCTTGGACTTTGCCTTGGCCAGGTCTTATTAAAAGGGTGGGGTTACTTAACAGAATCTTGAAAAACAAATTAAACTTTAGGTCACAATGTTCATTATCGAGTTACATTCTAAGGGTCTTTCCAGAGCCCCATTGCTCAACCTTTAATTACTTACCAGATTGGGAGTAGGGGAGTGAAACAATGGTTGGTATTTTAGGGTCCAGTTTGACCCGAGGGAATAGGGTCCTACATTATCACATTGCTTACCCCTAAACACTTTAGCATATATATCCTAATGATAAGACATTCTTCTACTCAGCCACAATATTATTATCACTCTCAGAAAATTTACTGTTGACACAATACTATGGTCTATGTGCAGTGCATATCCAAATTTCTCCTATTGTCCCAGTGTCTTTATAACTTTTTAAAAAAATTTAGGATTCTATCAAAGATCTTGTATTTTGTTTAGTCTACTTTAATCTAGAATGGTTTCTCTGTCTTTAATTTTTTTTAAGGTTTCATGACATTGAAAATTTTGAAGGTCCCAAGCCTTGTCCTCACCCTATTTTTTGGAATATGGAAGATGTCTTTTTGATTGTCATACCAATCTACTTTTGATGTTGCTGGAAGCCATTTCCCAACTGTACCTTGTAAAGGAAATTATAGGAATTTCTTCTTTTGTGTTTATGGGAGCAAATATTACATTTTCTGAGAAACCTGTTTTACTTCTCATCAAGAAAACAGGCTATTGACCCCTGCTTACAAAGAACTAACCTTTGCTTTTGCTATGCTAAAAACATTGCCTTGTATTTGAATGCTGAAGATCTCTTCCTTCCCCATATGATAAGCATCTGAATCACCTACAATCAATCACTACTGATAAAGGTTATGCATGACTCTTCTATCAATTTATGTTCTGGGAAAGTTTTACATACCAATGAATTTGTCATCAGGAATCATTGTCTAAAGCAATTGCCACTCCTGTTTTGTACTCCATACATTTTTTTTTTTTTAAATAAATAAAGCTGACTCTCAGGTCAGTGCAGAGATCCCTGCCTGGTGATCAGAAAGAAACTCGTGGCTTTCTCATTCCCTTCCCCTTTTGCTGATTCTCATGTCTTTCATGTCGACACTGTCCATCCTTCAGGGGAACCCTGGATCTGTTGGAGCTGGACTCCAGCATGATGTCACGTCTCTCTATGTTCTCTTTGTGTCCCTTCTGTGTTCACCACCCCCTGCCTCATCCCCATGTGTCTGTACTATCTCTTTAATTATTTAGAAAGCCCCTTTCTTCTTTTTCATTGGTTTTGGGGATTTTTTTGGGGGGTTTATTTTTTTCCTTAACCAACTTTTCCCCTTCCCTATAGGCACTCATCTGTTTCCTTGAGATAATACTATTTTTGGAATCACTTTGGTATTATTCATCTTCTTTCTCTTTAGCACCTCCCTTTAAGACTATGTACTTGCTCCCTGCAAAGACAAACCCTCTGTTTTACAAATATTTTCTAAAGTGTAATTTAAATTCTCCATTAAACCTTACACTTGCATTCTGGTTCTGGCACTTTCTCAGCTCTCTCTCCTTTATGTAGCTCTTAACTGAAGTCCTCATTTTCTGAGTTGTCCTAATGTAGAAGTTTACTTTCATTAAAAGCACATGCATTTAAAGCATAATATCCTATAATTGACTCTTTGGTAGAAAAATGCTTTTTGGCACATTTCTGGTTAAATATTCATGAGATTTCTGTCTGTTTTGGTTAACATAAACCTTGGGCTTAAAGTTTAAAAGAAGAAAAATGAGCTTATAACTCAGCAAGCATCCCTGTTGGAAAATGGCTATTATAAAATGGCATTCCAGTTATTTCAGTCCTATAGAGAGAACAAAAGATCTGGAGGGACCTTAGAGATCATAAATTTACTGCCCTCAGTCTTCCGATGAGGAAACCCAGAGCCCAAATCACTTAAGGTATAATTGGTAGGTGACAGAGACAGCCACCATATCCTGATTCTCAGTTCACAAGGACTTCTTTTGCTCTCATTGTGCTTCAATTTAATAATTTCCTTAAAATGATATTCAGATATAACAGAAATCATTGCAAAACATTGTGGGAAAGTGTGATAATGAAATGTCAAGGGGGCCAGTCACACAGCCTCATTAGCTGTATGTTCTGATTGTTTAAAAGAGAGTCATGCTTTAAAAAAAGGGAAGCAAACCAAGAAACTGACTCCTAACTATAGAGAACAAACTGATGGTTACCAGAGTGGGGGTGGGGTGGTGGGAGATGGGTGAACTAGGTGATGGGATTAAAGAGTGCACTTGTGATGAGCACTGGGTGTTGTATGGAAGTGTTGAATCACTATATTGTGTCTGAATACCTGAAACTAATATTTAAATTCCAGTTAGTTAACATACACTTGTTTAATTTAAATTAAAACTTAAAAAACTAGATAGTCTTGCTTTGTTGGCTGGGGCTACAGACCTAACATATATTGAATTATTTACAGCTTTGTATTGGATACCATTCTAGGTGTTCTACATCTATGCATTCATTTAATCTTTACAATATTCCCCAATGTTGGCATATTATTATCATCCTTGTTTACAGCTGCAAAGATGGAGACACAGAAAGCTGGAGTAACTTGTGGAAGGTTATTTATTGGTTGTGTCAGAATGGGCTGCAAACTCATTCAGTATGTTTCCGGGGTTATGCACATAATCATTATAATATACTGCCTCTTTTGGTCCTCGCTGCTTCAAACATGAATGGGATTCATTCTCTTTTACAGAAGTAGAAACTGAGGCATAAGTATGTTTGAATGATTTACTTATTTTTACCCAGTCGATGAGATAGATGCCAATCGCTATTCAAAACTACTTTTGTTTAAAGTTGGAATTTCCCCAGTATCACAAAAGTGCTGTATTCTCCATTCTAAGAGGACTGCTGGTGAGACCTCCAGCAGGGAACTTATTTACAGTTACAATGATTTGCCATGTTGTTTCTTCTTGCCAATGTGAACTGGCAAGATGGCTACCTATAGTGTATAGAATTGTTTCTTTTCCTATTCAGAACTAAGTCACTTGTACCTGCTGGAGACTAGATACTTATAACTAATTAATGCTCTCCTTTTAAATATAAAAAATATCACTAAGCTAACTACATTTATAATTAATCACTTTCATTTAAGCATCATCTATAAAATAACTTTCTAAAGGTTATGAGGATTAGAAGTAACTTAAATATGGTCAATAGCTAAGTGCATAATAGATAATTGACTTTTGGCAGAGTATGATATATGAACTAAATTGTGAATCGGAGTTGACCTAACAGAGGGATAAATTTTGAGCGGATGACCTAAGTCCTAAATGTTTCAGAAATCTCTGGAAAGATGGACTGTAGGATATTTTACTTGGTAAATAATGTATGACACCACAGCGACCCTCTATTAAATTTAAGACTAGTAGGAAATGATACTTAAAAATGTTGGAAGAATTGGGCTGGAGCTCATGAGGTTGTGTTTCTGTCTGCCCCCTTCTCAATGTTGGCTAACAGCTGAAGAAATAATTTGGGAAGCGTATAGAGGGCCTCTTGAGACTGGCTGGACACTGAGGACATCAGATTTGCCTCGAGCTAGGTTTGGCCTGATACATAATTTCTCCAGACAATCTGGAGAATGCAAATGGTCACTAACACCTTGGAATGACTCTTTATACAAAAACCCACTGGTGTCTCCAATAAGTTTCCTCCTATTCTTTGGTGGGGTGGGGGCAGTGTACAGAGCAGGCAATCACAGTTAGGCCAGAATGTAAGTCAGCCAAGGCATTATCTTGTTTGGTTCATCTTGCATAAAAATGTTTAAGAGTTTAACTCAGGACGAGTATACGTCTGAGTAGGTTTCTAGGGAAAGGTCTTGGAGAGACAGAGAAGGAGAGAATAATATGAAAGGAGAATGCCAAATATAACCTTTTTTGTCTTCTAGATACTACATAAAATTCCAGAATCTTATACCTCATGTCCACTCTACAATAAATTCTATAGGGAATCTATTTAAACATGAAAGGTAATGCCCCAGTTTTGTTGAGCAGATTTGTTGTTAAAGAATACCAAAATGTGAATTCATTATTTGTGGCAAAGGATGGGATGTACATTAACATGAGCATTAATTTTAAAAATTTATAAATGAAATTTCATAAACTTAGGTTGATATGTGTCAGCTAAGGATTTGGAGAATATGTATACTCTGCAGTACCTCTTGATGATTCTTGGCTTAGGAATGACACACATATGCATATGTTTGTTGTCATGGGAAACATCTTCCTGGGATGCATTGAGAGCTGCTTTTCCTCTGGTCCCTACCTGTGGAGTGCACAGTGGCTTAGGACTCAAATGACTTGAAATGTAGTACTCAACATTTGGATGGTCCAGATTTTCAACTGCATAATTCTTAAGTAAATGTCTCAGATATAGTAGGTAAAAATGTTCTAACTCCAATCTGCTGATTTACAAATGCATTTTGAAAAACATTCTTTTTTTTTTTCTTATTCTGAGTGTTTGTAAAACTCTCCTCTGTAGATTTATGAAAGACATGTAATATGTTGTTCTCAATCAGATATAGATACTTTGGGGACTGCAAATGCTGTGTTCATTTGGGCCTGTGGAAGGGTATTTACCTAAAAGTACAAGGCTTGCTCTCCTCACTCTTGGCTAATGCCACAGAAATTATACACCTCATTTCTGACATTTGGCTTGATATCTCTCTTTGGGATCAAGGGAGACAAGTTTTGTACTTATGGATTTTCTAAAAGCAAAATTTCCAACTACTTATAATTTAATGAGGAGATTTGTTACTTCAATTTTTAAAAATATCCCAGAAAAGTTTCCAAAACATATCTTAGCCATTCCAATCTCCCCACACATTTCTTGACCCACAACTACTACTCAGACCTGTTAAATCCAGCAGTGACTTCCCCCCTGTGCTTCTAGGAACTGGAATCAATACCCTGCTGGCACCCTGATGAGACGGTGGCATAGGATTTATTCCCTGGCACTGGTGACTTCAATTCATTTCCTGATGTACTAGAACTTTTTAAAGATTTTTCAAGTATATGTCTTTGTCCCTTCCCTCCTTTTATTCATTAGCTAATTAGAACCAGATACTCTATCATTTTTCTAATGGCCAGCAGATGAAGTGAAGGAAGTAGAGTCAGCCTCTGGCTAGATTTCAGGCAGCATCAAGGAGTCTATGTTCATCACCAACCATTACCTTGTTTGGTATCTCAAGTGGGAAGAAAGATTAAGAAAAAGATGACAGGGGTGTCTGGGTGACTCAGTTGATTAAGCATCCAATTCTTGATTTCAGCTCAGGTTATGATCTCATGGTTTGTGAGATAGAACTCTGTCAAGCCCCTTGGGCTCTTCACTGATAGCACAGAACCTGCTTGAGATTCTCTCTCTCCCCCTCTCTCTGCCCCTCCTCTGCCCATGCTCTTTCTCTCTCTCTCAAAATAAACATTAAAAAAAAATAAACACAGATTATACACATCACCCTGTAGAACAAGGGCTTAAAACAGAATATAAGTCCTTGTTCCTTATATTCTATAGGAAACCTTTAAAAATTCCCGAAGAAGTGAACTCATACCATCTCCTTGACAATATGAGCTCACCTACTAGGGCAAATGAAAGAAAGATGTGTCATGTTGGGTATTCAGAAAATAAATTCCAGCTTGCTCTTGAAACATGCTTCCTGAACAATTACACATGGCATGCAGATGGCCATTGTCATGAGAACCAACTTCCTAAAATGCTCTAAAAGTTGCTCTTTCTCCAATTTCCTTCCTTCAGAGTTCCCAGTAACTTAAGATTCCAACATACCTGGGGCTTAAAACTGAACTGCTTCCCATCTTGCATGCTCTTTTGCAATATAATCTTGCTATCCATCCATTAAGAGGTAGTGTCTGTTTCTCTTTCCCGTGAATTTTGGCTGGCCTGTGGCAATGTTATCCAACAATTTGTAGTTTTTTAGCTACATCATGGGTTGATTAGAATGTCTTTGATGCATAGGACCTAACCACAGATATTATGAAGATGCACAGGCCAAGCTCCAAACAGTTGTATCCACAGATCTGGCCACAGGAATCAAGCCTGGTTTGGTGGATCCAGGGCAAGTGATGGCTCGCATAGTTGCTAATGTTTTTGATTCAAGAACATTGGGAACAGACAATTTATTAGTATTCTACTTAGGGCTGGATTTCTAAGGCAAAAACTAGGAGAAACAAAAAGAATAGAAAGATCAAGTTAGAAGAAGCTGGAGTAAGAGGAGATTATGCCATAAACATGGCAGTTTATGAAGATATACAGCAAAAAAAAAATGTTATGAGTTCTTGGAACACTCCAGTCAAAAGAGAAGTCAACCTCCAATTAATAAGAAAAGGAAGAGGAATAAGAGGAACTATACTGAAAAGGACAAACCATAGAGATGTGTCCTCAGGAAATGACTAATTGAACTAAAAGTCTTTTGACCAGGGCCATCTGGTCTTAAAAGAAATTCATTGGATGGAAGGAATGTGGGGACTTTAACAGCATTCATGTCTTCTCAAAAATTGAGTGTTTTCACTGTGTGTCTTTTTTATTAACATGAAAAGCTACAATGCCAAGCTGTTTAGCATTCATTCTACACTCTTTACGAAGTTTTGTACCATGGACTTGGAAGCAGGGTAACAAACTTTTTTTCTGGCTATTAAGACTCAGAAATCTGACTATAAGTCAACTAATGACCTTCCTCACATTTATTAAATACTATTTACTGTGTATGATATAAAGGGATAAAATTAGGCATGGGCCTTGGGACTCAGAAATTTAAAATTTGAGTCAGAATTTTAAAGCATTCTAGGACTGTTGAAGATATGGAATAAATAAATACACTTATGCACACACATGCACATGCACACACTCAATCCTAAAATACAGGCTTAACAGGGGAATTGCTTTTTCTACCAAGAGAATATTAGAGAAAAGTTATATGAACTAACCTAAATCTTGATCCTAAAAGCTTAAAACTTTAGTAGGGCTTATTAAAAAAAAAAAAAAACAGTGTATGATCCAACAAGAAGAGGGTGACAGCATGAAATCTAGACCAAAGCATAGTAGAGTAGGAAAAGTACCAGGAATGAAGGGTGACAACACTTCATTCATTCATTTTCTCATTTGTTTATTTATTCAGAAATGGTTGTATGCTGCAGATATGTTTCATTTTCAAAGATGGCTGCAACAGTATCTTCCATCTCACATACTCTTTTGCAATAATCTTGCTACTCATTTACTGAGAGCTGGAGTCTGTTCTTCCTCTTGAATCTTGGCTGGCCTGTGGCAATTTCATCCAGAAATATTGGCAGAAGTGATGCTGTGTAACTTCTGAGGCTGGGCTTTAAATGATCTTTAGCTACTGCCTTTGCTGTTTGGAACCCAGCCACCACGCTGTGAAGAAGCCCAAGGAGCCACACGAAGAGGCCCATGTGAAGGAGAACCAAGTGTCCTGGCAGACGATCCCAGACGAGCTCTTGCATGTCCACTGACAAACATGTGACTGAAGTCATTTTGTATCTTCCAATTGTCCTAGTATCCCAGATGACAGGACACAAAGCAGAACTGTATGATAAAACCACAGAATCAAGAGATTTGTGATTTTTTTTTCTTCTGTAAGTCACTGAGTTTGAGGAAGTTTCATTATGTAGCAATATATAACTACAAGGGCTTACTATGTATCTGTCATTGGACTAGTTGAAGAAAACAGACACACTTTCATTCAGGAAACAAATAGAATTAATAGTCCAGTGGGAGAGACCTATGTATTAACTATGCATATGACATATGGTAATAAATTCAACAGTCTCATATTCACATACAGAGAGAACACAATGGAGGAGATGATGAATTCATTCTGGGTAATTAGAGAAGACTTCTAAGAGAAGATAACATATAACCAAGGTATTTAAATAATGCATTTTAGCAGTGCCTGGGTGGCTCAGTTGGTTAAGTGTCCAACTTGGGCTCAAGTCATGATCTCACAGTTTGTGAGCCCCCCTGCGTTGGGCTTTTTGCTGACAGTTCAGAGCCTGGAGCCTGCTTTCTCCTTCTGTGTCTCCTTCTCTCTCTGCCCTCCCCCACTTGTGCTCTGTCTATCTGTTTCTCTCTCTCTTTTTCAAAAATAAATAAATGCAAAAAAATTTTAAATAAATGAATAATACATTTTAATGACTACAGGAATTGCATGCACAAGTATATGGGGGCATGAAGCACCATATATGTATGTCAGTTAGGACACATCTGATGGTCGATAAAAGAAAATCTGAATCAAATGAGATTAAGCCAAATGTGAAAGGTATTGGATCACACACATAGACAGCTTGGGGTAGACCTGGCTTCCTGTTTGGCTGCACACAGGGTCTCCAGTGAGGTAATCAGTATCCAATTCCTTTCTCTCAATCATTCATTTTGCTTCCTCTGTGTTGGCTTTATTCTTAGAGCTATCCCCTATAGTCTCCAGATGACTGCCAGTAGATTCAGAGGTTACACAATTCTGAGTTTGTGTTTAATAGAAAAGCTTGAGAATTTCTTTCTTTAGATTCATGAAAAAATGAATTTCAACATGAATCACTGGCTGTGACTGGGTAGTGCCCATTTCTGGTATAGTCACTGTGGCTTACTTGGCAAGCAGTTAACTCTGGAAAAGGGAGGAGAGGATTTTGCCCTCAAGAGAACATAGAATACAGTTTCTGGAAAGGAGAATGGATATTAAAATGCCTATTACAGAGTATTTGGAAGTTTAAGCCACTTGATATTTCTAGAGTTTATGAAAAATAACAGGAAATGAGGCTGAAGACACAGGCAGAGAAAGACTATCCAGGATCTTATAGTCCATGATAAGGTACTCAGTCTGTAACCTGGAGGGAATATGGAACCATTGAAAGGTTTAAATAAGAGCAGAGACATAACCTGCTTTTTAAAAGCCTGTCACAACATTAGAGAAGATTTGGAAGGAGTCAGGTTGCAGTCACGGGGGAACAGAAGAAGAAACTCTATTTAAATGATAGATTAAATATTCTCAGGAGGTAGTGTCAATTGGATGTAAAAATTGATTGGATGAGTGTTGTCAAGTAAGCCTGCAGAGCTGTGAACTGCATTGCCATTCTGTCAGCCATAGAAACTTCTGCTGTGTTAGAGAAGGCCCTGGGCAGAAAACAGGAAGATGCTCCAGTTAACTGGCAGTATAAGCTACAGTATTTGTTGTTTCATTGGTCCTCAGACTGTAATTGATTTTTATCATCTTCCTTTTCCACCACAAATGCAAGATTTTTATAACCCTCAGCCAACACTTTAGCTGGTCCAAGTTGCTTGCTTTGTCAAGTTGAGGGGGGTCTGAGTCTTTGGTTACTTCGCCCTTGTGAGGCTGTCATTGCTCCAACTGCCAGTTAGCAGTTATCACCAGGCATGGAAATATGGTTAATGTTCCAAGTTGCAGATATAATCCACTTTATCTCTGTTCTGTGGCAGCTCTACCTCTGCCAGAGAATCCCATTCAAATGTTTCCATCAATGGAGTATCTCTTTTATTTTCCAATTTGTCCGTTGGAACGAGGAACTATAGTTCTAGGTTCAGTAGAATAGTTACAATGTTTCCTAATGGAAGAATTCCTTGCTATTGCCACCTCTCTCAGGATTAGAACCTCTAATTCAACATAGCCTAAGACCGCAGAGAAAGAGCACAAATTTTGCAAGTGCGTTATTGGCAGTGGTAAGAGAGTTCCTCTTTCCTGAGTGTATAATTCACTGGCGTAAATGGCCATGAGTCCTGTTGGTAATGAA
The DNA here is from genome assembly GCF_006229205.1 of Suricata suricatta. NCBI lineage: Eukaryota > Metazoa > Chordata > Mammalia > Carnivora > Herpestidae > Suricata > Suricata suricatta. Next base: position 110,919,929 of record NC_043700.1, read on the forward strand.
ATAGGGGATGTTGTATATGCTTCTGCAGAAGTATACATAATATATACACTTTCTTTAAAAAAATCTTCAAAGATTTTTCTTTAAGAAGTACCATTCTCTCCTTCAACGACTGTCTCTTTGAGAGCAGGATCTAATCTTAAAGCTGGTTGAATAATTATGATTTTCCATGGTGGAGGCTGACATCAGACTTCTGCTTGCCAGCCCTTAATTTTTGTCTATAGTCAACTGCCCTTATGTCTCACTCCTTGGAACACCGTGGTCAAAATTCTTAGATTGCCATTCTGGATTTGATGCCCATTATGGTAATCACTTCTACCTTGCCTCTAAGTGCTATAGCCTTGTCTCTGATTTTTTTTGAATTCTATCATCCTCATTGACACAATGGAAATGAGTTCCATCATGGCATAATTTCCTCCTCTCTGCCCTAGCTTACTAAGATGAGTTACCACTGAAATTCTCAAATATATAATGGAATCTCATAAAAATTGTATGCCTATTGTCTAAGTAAAGGGAGTATCCTGCAAAACACGGTTAGGATGTATTTTGTGTAACACTTCCCTGCTACTTCCAAATCTTTCCCCAATACACTGCCAAGGTGGTTCCAGCATTTCTACCTTTATTACTATAGGCTAACCTGTGTCTAAGCTTCAGGGAGGCCTCCCAGCTCTGGGTTAGGACTGGAACCAGGTGTTCGTGTTGAGACATTAAATTCTGAGTCATGGAAGACTATTCTTCAATGTCAATAAATCTCTCCCATTCAGGTTTATAGACTGCCTCTTAATCCTTAAAACCCACTCCCACATATATTCTGCCAATTCCTGACAGTGCATACAAATAGCACTGCATTTTCTGTAAAAGAAAAATAAATAGCAAGTTATTTCTTTCTGGAACAAGAACTCTATTTCCTGCTAAATTAATGCTGAGTCATGCTCTTCATTAATTGGTTTGTAAGCTATAACAGGAGGTGATCGTGGATCTTGAGGATGTAATATCATCTTGCTAGACATTTGCCTCAGATGAGGTCTTTCCAAATTTTCAGGTAAGAGAGACTTCTCTTCTCTGGGGAGGGGGAAAGAGAGGGAGCTGCTCTGCCAATTTGGGGGAATCCAGGAGAGTTTGGGGGGTTTAATCTGCTCAAATTAATCCACTCAATGTCCCCATATCAAGTTTCAGAATCCTATTACTTTTCCATTATGGTTGTGTCTTCAGCTTAGGAGACCTCTCAATATTGTACATTCTGTCTTTCCATTAGGTTTAGATATTTTAGATATTTGCCCTGACTTTCACCATAGACAGGCCTCTGATTGTAGGAGTTGAAGGCCTTTTTGAATCTTTCTGTGGAAGCTTTCTGATCTGTGCACTGAGTTGATAGCTGACCTGAGCTTGGTATTTTATCTCTATTCCATATTCTATTTTTTTCAAAGCTTTTAAAGCATTTAGGAACAGCCATTCAACTCTATAACCATAATTAACATTGCCCCATATCATTCAGTGCAATGCGTTTCCTTTCCCCTATACTTCATCACATCTATTATGGATGAGAGTCCTAGTAATTGAATGCTATAGCATGCTAAGTCTTATCACCATCCTGCTTACCACCAGTCATTGAGTTATTGGTATCATCTAAATAGAGATAATCCATCTGTAGAATCTCATTTTGAAAGTTTGCTTTCTGGGACCATACCTGGTACCCAATGCCTTTCAGTTTTGCCAAAAGCAATACCTGCAACAGGTACTTGGGTACAAGTAGTTTATTTGGGAAGTGATCCCACAAAGCAGGAGTGACCCAGTAAGGAGAGAGATAGTGAAGGAAAAAGATCCAATGTAAAAGTACTTCACTGACGTCAGTGCTCTTGTCAGCATGGGGACTTCTGAGGAGAATAAGGAATGTCTCCAAGAATTAGCCCATGTGAATGACAGGACGCTGCAGCGTTTACCTGTTGAATCCCTGCTTGTGGGTTGCCCTGGTTTAAGTGGTCAAGCCAGCTCCAGTTATAGAAGGCCTTTGGGGCAAAATAGGGAAAGACACCTGGCAGGCACGTGAGGTGGGGATTTGGCAGCAGAAGCTGACTTGAAATTGTCCTTAATAACTGCAGCTGGTGACAACTGAGATAGGCATGTAAAGAAATGAGTTCTTAGGAAGAAACTCTAGGCTAGAGAAGATATAAGGACTTAGGAAGAAAGTCTAGGCTACAAATGTGAAAATTATGTAGAGGTGATATTGAAAATATAAGAAGGAATGAGATCATCAATGAAGAGGTGGAGAACACAAAGAACACCTATTTTTAAGGAAATGGGGGAAGATAATTTAGAGAAGGCAGAAATGAGCTGAGATAGAAGAGAAATCCAGTAGAATAAGTACTAAGAAACATTCATTGTACTTATCAATAATTCAGTCATTTTGGTGACTGTCTTTGTAAGTTTCAGTAAGGTAGAAAGGACAAAAGCCATATTTTAGTGGGTTAATAAATCAGATGAGGGGGACATAGAGATACCGAATATGGAAACACTTTTAAGTTGGTCCCCTGCAAAGCAAAATAAATGCACAATATTCAAGATTAACAGGAAAGGGAGAGACTCTTGGGTGGGTGTTCAGGTTCCAAGGCTATAAATTAGTCAGCTCCAAGATTTTTTTTTCTTTCTTAAACTGGTTTGACTAATTCTTTATTGAGGAGTTGGTTCTTTAGCCAGTTAATCAGAGTTTCAGCTGCTTTAGGGAATGTCATCCTTTTATTTACCCTCCTACCACTTCCTTTTACAAAAGGAGAGACTTCAGTTACAACTTAGTTGTGCTCTACTTGAACCAGCATAATTCGAGTGGGGGGCTGGGTTGTCTAGAGCCTGGAAACAGGAGGAAAAAGTGATTAAAATAAACACAAAGCTTGTTTACATATTCACAGGAAACTTCCCACGACATATTAAAATGGAAACAAAGAGATCAAATTGAAGAAAGGGATGTAAACGTTGAATTTCTCTTAATCCATGGAGGCCAATTTTCTTAACAGTAAAAAGCCCTGAAATAGAAAATTAGCCAAATGCACTACTGTTTTCCCTGGCTGCCAGCTTTCCCGCATCCGGTCACATTGTTGCACTGATTTTCCCCCTTTTTATAGGCAGGCAGGAGCTTGAAATCCCTGCTATAGCAGAAGGAATTCGTGCAGATGCATATCATAGGCAATTGCAGTATGACTCACATGGTGAGGCTGGGAATCTTGGGAGTTGAACTGAGGACAAAATGGGAGGGATTTTCCCTCCCTAGGCTGGTCTCCAAGAACACGCTCTTTACATGCCCCATTTTTAATGTAAGCTGACTGCCTGGTTAGATAGCCTCATGGAGAAAGATTATAAAGCCTCTGTGGAAAGTTGGTGCTTGTTGCTGTCTTTTCTTTCTTAACTTTCTTGACTTTGTGCTTTACTTGCTCTTTCTGTTGTTGTTGTTTTTTTTTTCCTGAAGTTACCCAGCTTTATATATGAGTTTATGAAAAATGTGATCACTAAGCTTGGTGATGATGATACTATGACTTAGAACTTGTAGAGCAATTATTATTGGAGAGTCTAAAAAACTGTGCAGATCTAAGTCCTTGCAACACTTGTTAGGAGGCATCAGGAAGAGTTTTTAGGATTAAGACTGATATCTGATTGCAGGAAGAGCTGACTAGGCAGCTTTCCCTTATCCCCACACCCCCGCTCCTTTCTGCCTCTTTTCTCTTCCTTACTTTCTTTCCCATTCTTCCTCTTTGTTCTTAATGCCATGTATTCTGGTATTCTGCTTTTCACACAGGATTATTGTGAGATTAAATAACACATGGAAAACTATTTTTAATTTCATAGAGCACTGTGGGACTGTTTTATGATTAGAATGATCACCCTAGTGCTACTTTGGAAGGAAGATCAAAAATGATGTCACTGATGGAGATGCAGCAATTGATGCATGGACATTTCTTTCTTTTACCCTGAACATGAAACTGAAGTAGAGGTAGTAGAGGATTTGTCATGTTGTTTCTTAACTAATTGATAACAGTTATAATACTTTTGTCACAATTCTACCTATATATGGTCTTGAGTGTATTAAGAGAAATTCAACATTTGCATCCCTTTCTTCAATCTAATCTCTTTGTTTCCACTTTAATTAAACTCTCTCCATCCCAACCTCTATCTCTGTATCATCTCTATCATCTCCATATCATCTCTATATCATCTCTATTTCTCTGTATTTATTTCTTTTTCTGTATCTGTATCCATCACAGATGTTTAGGAGTATTCATCATAAATTACATTGGGTTGTTCAAACTGTCTACTGACTTGTCGATACCACAACCATTTGTAGGGTCTGACTATAACCTTCCTTCTTGGTCTCATCCTCCTTCCCTTACAAAAAGATCTGCTTGTCATCTGTTTCTGGAAGAATGGGCTGGTTTATTTTCCTGAAGTCCTGAATTATTAGAGCATTTCAAAGCTTTCCTCAGTCTGAGGCCATAGTAGCTACTTTTCATATGTTTCTGAACTTTCAGTGAGCAAGACATATGGCTTCGGTATATGATATGATATACTTCTGGGAAATTAGATACTCTCAGATATTAGATACAAAGCCAGTCTAGTGGATACATAGTGGGCTTCTGGAAGATGCCAAAATTGTTCACATGAACACTGGGCCATCTGTGGTAGGTTCACATCTGAGGACTGTGTAGAAGGTCGGCACATGCTTGTCAGTTGAATACTCTATTTGTCCATTTTTGGGTAGCTCAAAGTATACCCTGAGCCAAGATACTCACTTCTTGTTTCAGGAATATTATTGGGTTGGCTAAATCTTTAAATGGGAATAAAATGTAAAAATGAAGTAGATTCTTTTTCAGTTAAGTGTTCTCTTTGATCCCTCTAGGTAGTTCATCTTCCCTAGGTTGACAGGCTGGGATTTTTTTTTGTTTTAAATATCCCATTCTTTTCCCTCTGACCCCACAAAACCATAATAACATATTGAAAGTATAACATTTTATGCTCAGTCTTAGTTGAAGAGTCTGCAGGATGTATAGCCATTTTGGGGGACCAAGCACTATAAGAACCCATTGGCTCAGCAATGGGGACAATATCTATAGACTCAATTAGGAAAGACCATCCTCTCCATTTTTGGGGCCTGGCAGTTTTGTGATTGTGTAATAATAACAAGATTCTCTCCTCCCAACTACACCCTTCCACCACAAAAAATCTGTACCTACAGATGCTTCTAGATGTCATAAACATAACAAATAATTTGTTAACTGTGGGCATTGATTTGGATTGCTCCCTAGTATGTGTGCTTCTGGTTCTGTAATTTAACTGGCTACTGAATTTTATCAGAGGAATCAGCATTTTCTTTGAGATGGAGGCTTTAAGAACCCTGTTGGGACAGAGGAGTTGCTTTTCGTTTGATGTTAGAGGGGAGAGAGAGAAAAAAAGACTTTCTCTCTCTCCTCCAATTTGGGCAGGACCCTGACACAGGCCATGGGATTCTGTCACCCTCCACCCCCCAATCAGCTCACGATTACATTGTTTAATCATTTCATATGTAGTCTTTTATACATTACAATATCACCTTGAAGAAAACCTCCCAAAGGCATTTAAAGTTACAAATGCTAGACAATTTTACTAAGCTGGAACCTGACCATGATATTCTTGGGTATACAGCAGAATTTTGTTCAAGGGTTTTAGTTTCATTGCTGAAGTGATGTTGCATGAAGATGATCAGCCTTTAAATAATACTCCATTCATGATTTAATTTTAGTTCAAAGCCAGTGAGTGTTCCAAATGAAGCATGGAGCTCAAGTCTTTTTTTTCTAGGAGAGTGGCTACAGATGCTAATTTAAATTTATGGAGGAAAACAATGGCCCGTGGCAAACTAAGTAGAGGGCCTGGGAGGCCATTGGCATTCTGGGAGGACACTTCCTAATTAAGCTGTACACTTCCCTCTCTGACTCTCAAGACCCAGCGGTTGTTGTTTATGCCAGATAACTTACCATTTGTTATTGCTTTCATTTACTTCCTTCAAGGTTTAGGATTTGTATTTCTGCTAGCAAATTTTGAAAATTATCTCATTCACTGGACAGCTTTCCCCTAAAGGGAAGCATAAGCTTGAATTAAAAATTAACTTTTGTTTCGGAGCCCAAAGAGTATCCTTTTGTGGGGATATGACAGAAGAAGCTTGTCACAATTTCCCCTTTGTGCACTGGCCCAGATTACTCTCAGGGATACACTGAGAATTATTAGGGAAGGAAGGAGGAGTGGGAAACACAGACACTGTGTTATCATTTCAAATCACCAAGGGAACCCTATTAACAAAGTGGAAACTCAGCTCCTACAGAACACACTCCACGCAAAGACCGATCTTAATTCCTTTCCTATTCTGGCTCTCTTCCCCTTCTCCCAGCCTTTTCCCTATTGCATCAGCTCTGATGTATTCCTTTGAATTTGCCCAGGTTATATTTTAGTAGCTGATTGTCTGGGTTTAGAAAGTACCTACTTATTGATGAGTAAAGGTGTTGTCTGATCAGAAATAGTCAGTGACTCTCAAAAAGCTAAGATGAAGTAATTGAACTGTTTACAATTGTGTGTCATACAGAGGTCAGGAACGATGGAGACTGCATGGCAAGTGGAGAACATGCCACCAACTTTTCCCAAAAGTCCCTGTGTTGGAGGGAAGGTAATGTCAGCGATGACCTCCTCAGCCTTAGTTGTACCGTAGTCACGTCTCTCCTTACTTTTGCAGTCTCAGATTTTTCCTTCCATTCCTCTGCTCAAGCAGAGGCTTCCTGTTGATGAAATAATGCAGAGTAATACATTAAGAAAGCAATAGTGAGTATTCAGTCTTGGAAAAGTCTGGCTTAAGATCAGTGATGTGTTAAGGTTTAATGACTGGCTCTCTGGATAAAAAGTTTGGATTTGTAGTATCTGCTGATTTCCATGGTGTAAATACTCCCATTGCCTGATTCCAAGGTATGAAGGTGAGGTCACTGAAATCAGAGTTGAGAATATATGGGCATAATTAGGTTTTGCAAGCTGGTATTAGCTGACTTTGGCACACTACTGGAGAATGAAAAGTGCTTAGAAGACATGACTTGGAACAGAATAAAAACTAAATTGATGCATCTTTTTATCAATCATTATTAACTACTATTGTGATTATTATTGTCTTCTGTTTCTCTCTTCCTCTTCTTTTATGAATGTATGTATGTATCCAATGATGTGCTGGAAAATTCTAAAAATATGCTTTGATTTTCATGATTTGCCAACTTCCTTTTTTGCTCTTGTTGTTGAAGCATAGTTGGCATACAGTGTTACATTGGTTTCAGGTGTACAACATAGTGATTTGACAACTCTATACAATATGCTATACTCCCCATGAGTATAGCTACCATCTGTCACCATACAATGCTATTATAATGCCACTGAATATATTTCCTTTGGTGTATCTTTTATCCCTATGACTTATTCATTCCATAACTAGAAGTTTGTATCTTCTACTCCCTTTCACCCATTTTGGCCATCCCCTCACCTTCTCACCCCCAACCTCTGGCAATCACCATCTTATTTGCTATATTTGTTGGTCTCTTTCTGCTTTATTTTATTTATTTTTTTGTTTTATATTTTAGATTTCACATATAAGTGAAATCATATGATATTTTTCTTTCTCTGCCTGACTTAATTTCACAGCGCACAAGGGTTCCCTTTTCTCTACATCCTCACCAACACTTTTCATTTCTTGTCTTTTTGATATTAGCCTTTCTGACTGTTCTGAGCTGATATCTCACTGTGGTTCTGTGGTTTTGATTTTCATTTCTTGAATGATTAATGATGTTGAGCATCTTTTAATGTGTCTGTTTGCCATCTGTATTTTTCTTTGGAAAAATGTCTATTCAGATCATCTGCCCATTTTTAATCAGATTGTTTTTCTTTTTAATTGGTATTGAGTTGTTTGACTTCTTTATACATTTTGGATATTAACCCCTTATCAGATATATTATTTGCAAATATCATATCCCTTTCAGTAGGTTGCATTTCATTTTATTGATGGGTTTCTTCACTGTGGGAAAAGGTTTTTAGTTTGACGTAAACCCAGTTGTTTACTTTTGCTTTGGTTTCCCTTGACCGAGGAGACAGATCCAGACAAATATTGCTAAGACTGATGTTCGAGAGTTTACCACCTATGTTTTCTTCTACGAATTTAATGTCAATCCCTATTAAGTAATATTTTTTTCACAGAACTAGAGCAAATAACCAAACCAATCTTGAGAAAGAACAAAGCTAAAGGTATCACAATCCCAGATTTCAAATTATACTTCAAAGTTCTAGTAATCAAAACAGAATGGTGCTGGCACAAAAAAAGACACAAAAATTAATGGTACATGATAGAGAGCCCAGAAATAAACCCACACTTATACAGTCAATTAATATATGACAAAGGAGACAAGGATACACAATGGGGACAACAAATGGGGTCTCTTCAACAAATGCAGCTAAGAAAACTGGGCAGTTAAACATGCAAAAGAATGCAACTAGACACTGGGGCACTTTCCCATGCCATATACAAAACTAAACCACACACACACACACACACACACACACACACACACCTCAAAGTGAATTTAATACCTAAATGTAAGACCTGAAACCAAACAGTGTAAGAGTTGTTCCCAGGAAAGTCTGTGTTGTCCTTAGGATTTTTGTTCACAAACACTGGAAGGACAAGTTGTAATTTTTAGATTGTTTTAGTGAACTTTTCTCTTCTTAAGTAATAACCTGCAAATATGTGTTTTCTGTTTCTTTCCCACAACATTTTCTTCTCTTTCTATTTGAATAATTTTAATCTCAAATTACAACAAAAAAGATTTTAGGGCCAAATCTTATAATCCACAACTCATCTGGTATTTCCTGGAAAGTACTATAAATTTTAGAGTCTTGGACTTTGAACTTCTATAGTTAGAAATTAAATCATCATTTAGACTCTTAATAGTTGCTAGTCATGTATTTGGACAATTCCTAAATCAAGGCTAATCAGAAATATCTCAAAGGATAACTGTGAAGTATGTGAAGGGATGTTATAAGAGGTGCATAAACATATGATATGTTCTTATTGTCTCAAGAATCAATGTTGTAGCTAATTGCATTTTCACTTGTGCAAGAGTCAGTGGCTTGCTGGATGGTATGAATTTTTAGTGTCAGATGATTTAAATGAAGGAAGAGATCATTAATAGGACAGTCTAGAGAGAAGCTGGGACTAGAGAGAATAGATTGGATAGTTAGAAAAGAATGGAGAGGGTGTCCTAGGTAGAAGAAGTATATAAAGAAAGTAACAAAAGTAGAAATAAAATCAGTAGTATTCATGGGGAATATTCATTTAACACACTCCCTCATTGACATATGCCAGCCATTGTGCTTTGTTCCAGAGCACAGGCATAAGAAATAATTCCTATATTTCTAGCACAGAAGATGGAATTCCTATGTTCCTAGGCTCTGAGATCTGGTAAGAGATATCAGAGAAGTTGGTTTGGGAAAAGGGCAAATTGAATTTTGTTGGGTAAATTGAGGTAACTTGGTAGAGGGATGTAGAGTTTATAATTATCAGATACATCATTAGAAGTCACTATAGAATTTTAGGAGGTGAGTGACAGAATTAAATTGGTATTTTGCAATGATCAATTATACATGAAAATTTACATCAATTGGATGTGAAAAAGTAAAAGAAGGAATCAGAGGTTTAGTAAAGAGGTTGGTGAATTTTCTGAATTTTCTATATTTTCTCAAAAGCTGAATAGTAAATATTTTCAACTTTGTGGGTCAGTGGTCTCTGTTGCAACTCTTCCATTCGGTTATTGTAGCATGAAAGTAGCAGCTAAAGACAGTACAAAAGTAGAGGAGAATGGCTGCGTCCCAGTAAAACTGGTGGCGGTGGGGTTGGCTCACAGGCTGTAGTTATTTGACGTCTAGCGTACAGTGTTGAGACAAGGACAAGAGGCATTGTTCAGAGGTGAGGACTCTAACTTAAGTTTTGGATATGTTAGGTTTAGGTGACAAAAGGGAAATCTAGGTGGAAATATGGAAAGTTAGGATTGGATTTAGGATAAGAGATTAAGTTTGGATTCAGATTTTAGTTATTCACTATAAAGGTGAAAGAAAGAAAGTAGATGTGCATTTAGGGTCCAACCAGGCACAGGGAAACCAGAAGCAGCCTATTGCAAAGAACTACTTAAACAGGTGATGACAGAGCTGAGGATAAAAATACAGAACCATGCAGAGAATGGGAACAGCATGTGGTGAGGGTCCTGCACTGTGGCTACGATGGAGGTTTCTGGAGCTCAACACTGAGCTGAGGTGTATTATTATGATAACAGCTTGTAGTGAACATTTCCTTATGCTCAGGCTGTTTGCAATGGTATATCACTGCTCTTTTCACTAAGAAGCACAGTCTCTTTTTCTATCCCTTTGTATTAGAGCTAGGGCTTGTGGCTGGCTATGACTAATTAAATGTGGTAGATGTGACATTGTATGAATTCTGGAACCTCTAGGACTTACGAGGCTTATAGTTCCAGTCTTGCCCTCTTGAAAACTTCAGACCACAATGTTGTAAAGAAGCCCAGTCTAGTCTACTGAAAGATGAGAAGTTACGTGGAGGAGAACCCAGCTAATAGCCAAAACAAATAATCAGATGTGTGAGCGAAACCATTTTGAAGCATCTAACTGCAGTCAAAACATCAGAGATGGTGTCCAAGGCAGAAAAAGGGACGGAGAGAAATACCCTGGCAGCTCTTGTCCTTTATGCTCTCATTCTGTGTCTCCTTCCTCCCTTAAGGGCCTCCATTTGGTCTAACAAAATGAAATAAGCTGATCGGGGACCCAAGGACCCCACAACATGAAGTAGAGCTGGGGAAATAAGCCCGGGATCAGCACAGTCAAGCAAAGAAAAGCCACGTGTGAAGTGGGGGAGGGAAAAAAGCAGAGGGTTTGGTTCTGTTGTGTCCATGGAAAAGGGAGAGGAACCCATAAAGAGGCAGAGATGGGCCAGCCAGACAGGTTGGAGAAGCAATAATACAACGTTGGCCTGAAGTAGGAAATGAGAAAATTATAAGGAAGAAGAAGTCTGATAAATGCTGTAAAATAATGCAGACTTCAAAGAGGGTGACTTGCAAAAGAGACACATTTATTTGCTGATGTGCAATAATTAGTGACCCATGAGTGGCTTGTAAACATTAATGTTTTTCCTTCCCACACTGTGATTTGAAAACCCTCAAAGGTTTGTGAAAGTGTCATAGGGAAATCATCATTAAAAATGGTAATGACAGGGGTGCCTGGGTGGCTCCATTGGTTATCTGACTCTCGATTTCTGCTCAGGTCGTGATCTTACAGTTGTGAGATCAAGCCCCTTGTGATGCTCCGTGCTGGGTGGTGAACCTGCTTAAGATCCTTTTGGGGCACCTGGGTGGCTCAGTCAGTTAAGTGTCTGACTTTGGCTCAATTCATGAACCTGTGGTTCATGAGTTCGAGCCCCACGTTGAGCTCTGTGCTCACAGCTCAGAGGCTGAAACCTGCTTTGGATTCTGTGTCTCTGTCTCTCTCTGCCCCCTCCCAGCTCACACTCTGTCTCTGTCTCTGTCTCTCTCTCTCTCTCTCTCTCTCTCTCAAAATAAATAGTAAAATAAATTAAAAAGAAAAAGATTCTTCTTCTCCTCCTCCCTCTGCCCTGCATACACTCTCTCTCTCAAAAAATAAAAATAAAAATGGCAATGACATCTGTTTTTGTTTCTAGCATGTTTAAAAATTTTTTAATTTACTTGGTAGGTTATAAAAGATTGTCAAATGTAATACAGCTCTACTAAAAAAATACAGAGATGCATAAATAATTAAGTTGATGTCTAATTCTGTTTTTAAAAAATCTCTAAGTTAAATGATGATGTGATTATTATTTCTTTCAGAACTGAACACTTTGAGGGGCTCATAGGGTGAATTGAGCGGCCATGCATACCAATCACTGGATATAAAAGGATTATATTTGTGATTTGCTCACCTAGTTAGATACCTATAGCCATTGTGTTGCTCTTGATTACTATAGAGCTAAATATTCTTTTTATTCCTAAGTACCTCTTAAGTTTAATTTATATCCATGATGGGACTTTTGATAAAGACAAAAACCAAAATGAACACTGAGGTTAAATATAAGTTAATTAAGGGTGTAAAATGATAGTTGTTCGCTAATTTGCTCCAAGACGTCCTGTACCAGAGTCTTAAGTTTGATTAAATTAATCACAATTTTTATCGTAGCACACCACTATAAAAAAAAAGTGCAGAGACAAATATAACCAATTAAACTTTTTTTTTACTTGCTGCAAATCAAGATAACCCATATCTGTAATAGAACATTTTAAAGAAGTGCTGCCTTAGATATTTTTCTTATTACTGAAAAGCAAAATGTAAATACTGTATAATTCCATTTATATAAAATTATGAAACGTCAAATCTAAACCATAATAACAGGAAGCCGATCAGTGGTTTCCTAGGACCAGACGTGGGTACAGAAACAACAAAAGAACATGTGGGAACTTTTGGGGATGATGGGAAATGTTCTGTATCTTTGTTTTGGAGCTAGGTATACATTAAATTCAATGAAGTATATATTTACAGAGGGGGCATGATATTGCATGTAAAATAGATCACAACATAGCAGATTAAAAAACCAAGCTATAGGGGCACCTGGGTGGCTCAGTCAGTTAAGCATCAGTCTCTTGGTTTCAGCTCAGGCCATGATCTCGCGATGATATGTGAGATCAAGCCCTGTGGTCGGGCTCTGCACTGACAGCATGGAACCTGCTTGGGATTCTCTCTCTCCTTCTCTCTGTGCTCTTTCCCAACTCACACATGCTTTACGGTTATGGGCGCACATTCTCTCTCTCAAAATAAACAAATAAATATTTAAAAAACCCCAATATATGAATTTCATTAAAATAACTCAATTTATTGAGTTATTGTTTTAAATATTTAATTAGATAACTTCAAATGTAAGGTCACAAAAGCAGATTTTTGTCTGCAAGGGCGAGAACTGGGGTGAGGCAAGGGAGACATCCAGGGCACAAAATTTAAGGAGATGCTCACTGCCGGATTTCTTCAGGTTTCGTCCCTGCACCTGCACACCCCTAAATTTCCCCTCAAATTTTGTGCTCTGGGTGCCTTACTTGCCTCACTGTTTTTGATGATTTACTAGAAGTTGAAATTTCATCCCATGTTTTAATATACATTAATTGAATAAAATGTTATAAAATATGCTGTCAGTAAACTTTGTTGCCAGATAAAAATTAAAACAAACAAACCATGGTGTTTGGCTTCTTGAGTGTGAGGATTGTGACCTTTTACTCTGGAAAGGTCTCAGCGGTTATTTCTTGGAATAATGCACCTGTCTCCACTCCATTTTCTCCTGAAGTGCTGACTGGATGTATGTTATCTATTCCTCACATTCTGTAACCTCTTGTTCACATTCTCCATCCCTTTGTCTCACTGCACTGCATTCTGGATAAAACTCAAGTTCTCTCTTTAGTCATTATCCTGTGGCTTGTCCTGTCCACTGAGTTTCTAATTTCAGTCATTATTACTTTTTTTTATTTCTTCCAGTTCTATTTGTTTATCAAATCTGACTGGTAATTTTTACATCCTCTTGTATTTCTTTAAAAAACTTTTAGACATTCTTTACATATTAAATGCAGATATTAAATATCACCAAAATGGCAGAAATTCAGTTTTACTCATTGATATACCTGATCCCAAGCACCAAAAATAGTTGTGTACAAAGTAGGAAATCTTTAAATATTTCTTTTAGAATTCATTATTTGGTATCTTTGCATGTCAGATGCTATTCATTATCTCTGCTGGCTCTTGCTAATGGCAGCTTAATTCCTTAGATATATTGTGATTGTGTGTGTGCTGTGTGTGTGTGTGTGTATGTGTATGTATGTGAACTCATGTTACTTGGAATTTTATTTGGGAAAACATTGTATCCTGGGTTTAAGGTGCTTTCCTTTGGAAACTTTCTGACTCTTTCCAGATGCTTTGAAGTCATTTGCAACCACAGACTGCTTTAAACTAAGTGCTTATCTTGAGATTTTTATGGTTTACACAGGTAGAGTGCATGAGTCCCCAGTCCACATGAAGACTAGCTTATGATTAAGAATTCTCATGGGAATCCTTTTGTTTCTTCATGCAGGATCAAGGCAGGATTTTTTTTAATTTTAATTTTTTTTTAATCATTTCTCTCAAAGGTCAAGCTGGAGGCACAAGGGGACTAAGGTCATACAACTGGAAAGGACTTAGGACGACTACATATACTTGCAGAACTTTGGAGCCCAGTGCTTTCTCTTTATACCATGTACCTTCAAATGACTTGTGTTGATCTATGAACCTGACTTAAGCCATCTCCTGAGTGGGTAAACAGGTTAGATCTTGAGGGAAGCAAGTCATATCCAGCTGCTAGAGTAGAAGCAGAAATGGGATTGCAGTAGAAGTCTGTAGAAGGTTGTTGGTTCTTTGTGGCCAATGCCTCTGTCAGTTCCCATAAAGGGTCAGATGGCAGCCTCACTTTGTTTTGCTATTTGTCAGCAGAGCAAGGAGTCAGGTAGGAAGCTGGACATAGATCAGGGAAAGCAGGACAAACTGGAACGTTTTTTATCCTTCCCTCTCTGCCTTGAGCAACCGTAATCTATTGAACATAATGGCTGCTGCCTTATGTCACCTCCTAAATCTCATTACACCAGAGTCTCTTGTGCCTAGCACTAAACCCAGGACTACGAAGGGAAGGGGATTCTGGGAAATGTAGTTCCAGCTTATCTAAGCAGACACAGCATACAAGCACCAAAAACGGGGGAAAGATTGGCCACCTAAATATGCTGCTCACTTCTTTCTCTTCTGACTAGAGGAAACACAGTGCTTGCAGACTTCATAGTGGCCACCAGTTGCCTTACCTTCTCACCACACAACTTATCACCCTGAGAACAAGTGTGGGAAGCTGCATATCTCTTGCATCTAGTGTTAAAAGTGTATTCCTTTTCCTGGGGTTTTGGTTTCAGAAGCAAAAGTATGCAGTCGTTTTCGATTCATAATTCCTGCAACTTTTTTATTTAAAAATCTTGAGTTCTTGTAACAATGGAGAGCTGGAAATTTTGAGGCAGAGATAGGGTAATGAACGCTTGCCATGCTGATGACTTCATATAAGGCTATACAAACATATGGGCAACTGATCTAGTGAGGGGGAAACACAACCTTGGCATGTTAACATGACCCCCATGTTCTATGGGTAAAGGTCATCTGAAACCCTGCAAGCTCTTTGAAAAACAGGATCTTCTATCAGCCTACCCTTCGCCTTTGAAAAAGGCTCTCATAAAGATGTGACTTGAATTTAAAGCCTGCTGAGTTTCTTTCAGAGAATGTGTATTAATGTGTCTAAAGTCTACTTCAGTCAGAATAGATTTCATTTTTTTTAAAAATATGAGATTATAGGGCCTGTGTGTCTCTTTTTCCTCCAGTCCAGTCCAGAGAATAAGACCATAAGCTGAGCTATGCCATCTACCAATTTTCAGTACTTCTGGGCAAGTTTCACTATTCTTAATAATAATAATAATAATAATAATAATAATAATAGTTATTATTATATTTAGTATTATGATTGTTATAGATTATAATTGCTATTATTATTGCCATTATCATTCCTCTTGCTCCTTTTTTTTTTTTTTTTGCTTCCTGATGCTTTTAAAATGTTTTACCATTTGTGAAGCTTTCATAAACATTTTCCCATTTCCTGCTTACAAGAGCCCTGGAAGAAAACATTGCACTATTTCCACTTTATAAATTGGGAAACGGAAGCTCAGAGACTGAAATGATTTGCCTGGGCTCTTAAGACCAAGGTCAGAGCTAGGCTCAATTCAGGCTATTGTTCTATCCGCCCCCCCCCCTTTTTTTTTTTTTATCATTCTTTCTATTTTTAACAAGGCTGATTATTCACATTTCTAATGTTTGGTTGCTTATATAATGTGAGCCTTTTGGAGTAGGAATTATGGAAAGACTGCCAATTTACTCATATTACCTGTTTAAACAGTGACAATCACTTCCTGGACAAACTGATGAATTTGTACCATTTGTTCATCCTTCCCTAAAAGATGACATTTCGGGATCAATCTTTCTGGTAAATTACATATTCTCAAGAAACTGATTAAATATGGGAACATTTTGACTCCTTCAAATGGCCGGCCCACAGAGATGGGTAGGGGATATTTCCTTTTGCCCACATAGAACAGAATAAAAAATGATGCGTCATGCACTGATAATTACAGTACAAAAGAGATGTGACTATTTTTAAAGCACCATTTTTCTTTCTAAGACCCAAAGCTTCCCAACCTCTTATAAAAATCCATTCACCTGATTTTAAAAGCTCCGTTCCCTGCACCAAACCTCAATCTCTGACCTGAAACATAATGGCAAGTTCCAAGAAAATGAGGCAGCCGCTGCCACAGTGGAAGCCTTTGTTGTTTGCACTTATCCCCGCACGCAGACATCTCTGAATAGAGAAGCAGGTGCTGTTTGATTAAAAAAAAAAAATAACTCGTCCCCACAGTAAATGTGAACTGCAGTCAGAATGCATTTACATTTTTTTTATTTTGTGAAGCAAATCTTAGATGAGTGTGAGGTTGGAATCCTGCAATAGCCGCCCGCCGTTGAGTGCCCGTCCGCTTTCAACGCTGACCAATTCCAGTATTTTAGAGCTGTGTTGAGTTGTTAATGCGTACAAGTTGTTCAGACGCAGCCATGTCCACAGATGACAAAGCAATGACACAGAGAAAAATCATTGTAAATTTCAACTGAAACCCTCGTTTTTAGAATTAAAAGCTATGCTAGCAGAGTCCCTTTTCTTATTATTCAGAAAGGTTCTTTGGAGTTGCTCTTTGCAGACACAGCAAATTCATGGACAGAATTAAAAAAATTTGGAGCTGGATTTTAGATGAAAGTGTTACTGTCTGCATATCAATGCCAGCTACAAATCAGCACAAACAATTGTTCTGTCATTAGCAAAATCCTGTGAATAGGAGCAGTCCTAATATTAAGCCTTCTGGCACTCTCGTTGGATTTGTTTGACTTGATTGCATCTCGTTACATTTACAATCTGTTTTGTGTTATCGGCACATAGACTGACAGACTTTTAAATTCACATTTAGAAAATTTGAGAGTAGTTTTCAAAAAACAAACACTCCCCAAAAGAGTAATGTATCAGCAGCATTGACTTGCACTGCCAATAAATAATATTTAGCCACTGGAAACAAATAACCTGATCCAATTAAAGAGGGGTCCTAGAAGTTGAGAGACCCAGATACTGTTAAAGGTTGTCTTGGTTTTACTTTGTGCATGTGGAGTTAGCTTTCTATACTACCGTTCTTTTTAATAACTAGGCCATTGTATGTGTTCCTGCCTTTACTAGCATAAATAAAGTAGACAAGAATTAATATTTGCTGGGGCTTTGGTCCTCTGAGATGAAAGGTGCTGTGGAAATGCAAAGACCTATTAAAACTGTGAGTTCCAAATGTTCTTATCATTCGGCTCAGACACATGAAGCAGCTAGTCGCATGCATAGTGAAAGTAATGATGAGTATAAATTCCTATTTAATGAATGTTTATCATGTGCTGGCCATGTGCTAAGTGCTTTACATTTGCTCTTTCTTTTCATTCTCACAGCAACACTATTATTATCTCTGTTTTACACACAAGGAAGCTGTGGTTAGAGAGGCTTAGCAACTTGTCCAAGGTCACACAGCTCAGTGTCACAGACAGGATCCAAACTAAGGCTGGTCTGTCTCCAAAGCGTCTGCTCTTTACCATGAGCTGAACTCAGAAAACCACAGCCAAGCCCCTATTTTCTGAAGCTTCTTTCATAATTTGTTCCCCACATCATATGGGCTCTTTACTTTTATGCTTCTGACTGGTCATCTCTCCACAGAGTAGGGAAACTCAGGGGATGAAGTCCTGGATTGGGGGCCCTGTTGATTCCCAGGACCAATATACATCTTCTAGCAGTGAAAAAAGCTACACAACTTTGGGGTTCCCAAGAAATAGAAGGATTTTAAAGCTTTTGAGAAGGCCCTTCCAGTATGATGCATGTCCCAGAGAATGAAGAAGAGGATGTGTTTCTGATAATTAACTGAGCTACTATGGACAAGTTACTCAACTTCTAAAAGCCTCAATTTTCACTTAAGAGGTGGATAATAATTTCTTTTCCAGAATGTTGTTGTAAGCATGAAGTAAGAAAATATCTGTCAAGTGACTAAAGTAGTATCTGGTATAAATCAACACTTAATATATGTTACAAGCCGGTAGGATATTTTTCTTCTTTCCGAATAAACAATAGGAGAGATGCATTTTAGTTCGTAATAATGGTTATAAAACAGCATACATTTTAAGGTCATGTCTGTAAGAGATAAGTGCATCCTGTTTTCTTTCTTGTGCTGTTCAAAATATAAAGTGCTGAACAATGCTTTTAATGAGGAATGGGGGTTGGAAATGCAGAGAAACAGCCTCCAACTCTACCTGTCTACCCAGAATCAGGGCCACCACATTTCTTTGAAGAACACTCAGAGGCTTTTCTTATTATTCCCTTTTTTATTGGCTGTTTGTTTTTGTTTATTTGTAGGGAACATATAAATTAGCAGTTGTTAAGTACCTTCACCAGATGGATTCTGAGTCAGGCCTTTCCATGTACATCTACCATCAGTTCTTCTAACAGTTTTGTGAGTGAAAGCTACAGATATGGGAGAGTTACAGACTCAGAGATTATCTGATTCAGGATTACAAACTTTCTATTTTCTATTTCTCTCTTTTTTAAAAAGAAGTATATATTTTTATTTTGAGAGAGAGAGAGAGAGAGAGAGAGCAAGGATGAGAGGGGCAGATAGAGAGGGAGAGAGAATCCCAAGCAGGCTCTGCACTATCACCACAGACCTAACAAGGGGCTTAATCCACAAACCGTAAGATCATGATCTGAGCCAAGATCAAGAGTCAGATGCTCAACTGACTGAGTGACCAAGGTGCCCCATCTATTTCTCTTTTTACAGATGGCTGTTCCCCATTGTGGCCCAAAGGCTCTCCTTGTCACCTCCCTCTTTATCATTCATAGGAGCTCCTCCCAGTCAACATTTTGCCTGTGTAATCCTGTCTTGGTGTCCTGCTTCTGGACTGACCTGAACTGATATCGTTGATACTGAGAGCGTTCGGGTACTTGAGGTGGTAAGATGAGTTTGGGGATTGGCTCACTCACTTCCTAGCAAGTGAGGAGGACTCCATCCTTAGAGGAATGTAGGGCACAGAGAGGTCCCTGGCACAAGATGGCAACCCAGTTGCTGAACATTTCACCTGTGGTGACTTGCAGAAACATCTCAATGGAGAACACCCTTACAGGTGTGACGTTTCCCCATTTGAAAGATATGGGGATGGATGTGCAAGGACAACAGAATTGCCAGTAATTACCAAGCTTTGCAGTAGGATAATGAGAAACCGAGGTCTATTAACAAACAAACAAATGCTAAGATTGAGAGCCAGGGAGTCTTTTTGTTATTTTATAAAAAGGCCCTTATCTCTTGCCATGCATAGTGAACAGCTGAAGGACAGAATCAGAACCAGATAGAGCTCTAAAAGCTCCAGGGATATTTGAATGCTCAGACAAGGCCTGTCTCTTCTGGGCATTGATTGGGAAAACCCAGAATCTTGAAAAATGGGATGGAGAAATTTAGATAGATACCGCCAAGGAATTTTGTCTCTATAGACCTCCCTGAATGTGTAAAATTTACAGAGATAGTCTACTTCCCTGTAGTAAGAGTTGGCAATCCCTGAGTGCGGGAGATAAAGATTCAGGGACCTGCACTTCTGTGAAGTATGAAGATGCATAAGGGCCAGGAACATGGTACAATGTGTCCTCCTATGCAAAAGTCAAGTTGCTGGTGTCTTTTATCTGGCCACCATGAAAAAGGAATCATTGTTTCTGGTAGGTATCCATGAGGCAATACCTTCGATAGCTAGGAATGTTGCTTTAGTCCAAATACTTGGTTACATAGAATGCTGTCAGCTTTGACAGCTGTCAAAGCTATCAGCCCCTTCCTGTCCTGGAAAGCAGGTTTAGACTGAAGTAAAGGTCTGGGTCCTAGAGCTATTTGATCCATCTGACCCTATGGTGTTGGAAGCGTCAGTGTTGGGAAAAGGTATGGTGTGAAGTTTATGGCAACCTCTAGTAGGAGAAACCCAAGGCAGGCGTTTGGGCAAGCAAGGCCATGCTATCTTCAGCAAGTTCATGCCATCTGCAGTAGAAAATGACATACTTTTTTGAAAAACAGCTCCTTTACTGGTATTGGGTCCTACTGGAGGTGAAACTCTTGACCATGGGACACCAATTGAGCTGCTCATTATGAGCTAATTTCTGTTGGACTGGCCAAACCATAAATATGGATGGGCCTGTAGCAGTCTATTATTAGAACTGTATATACAGAAATGTCACAAGTAATAACAGAGCACAAGGAAGCTGCATGGGCAGCTAGCCCAGACCCCCATGTCACTCACACCAGTGATTTTTCCCTTAGCTTGCACCTTTGACTATGGTGTGGATGGGAGGAGGTACAATCAACTGAGGGAGAGTGAACATACCTAAGCTTGGTTTATAGAGGAGTTGGCTCACTGTGAGAATGTGGAAATGGACTGTATTACAAGGAGATTCAGCATAGCTATAGCTTATGGACAAGTATTTGACTCTCAAAGTAGTCACCTTTTTTTAAGTTAACTATATGTCAAAATTTTATAATGTATAACTTTTTTCTCCTGAAAGATTTTTTTTTTTAATTCAGGAAGCTTACAAATTATTTGGGTTACAGTTATATTCTCTGACCACCTAATTTATGATAATTAAGTTTTTACCTTAAACATTCCCATCTGCCCAACAAATGGAGTCCATCTGGAATCATGTATTTTTTATCAGATTGTATGGGTAACTCAAATCAGGATCACTCATCTGAAGACACAATGGTTGTTATTTCCTAGATTTCACACATAAGCAAATTGATCTATAGCTATGAAATGAATTAAATAGTGTTATTCGACTATGCAGTTAAGTGTAAGTCTTGAAAATTATATTGTTGAATATTTTGCATTATTATTGCTATTTTCTCTAGATTTCTCTTTGGGAGGGCCTTTATACTTAGAATTTTTCCTCACTCTTCAGCTATCAAATGATAAAAAGGACTATTTTGTTAGTCCCGGGCTGGTAAGCAGTTCTGGAATGCTTCACGGGTATGACAAAACTATGACACGTTAACACCTCTTAGCACAGATTCATGAGTTTAAAGTCAGTGCATTGTCTTTCCAGTTAGTGATCGACTCTGTCCCCAGATGGAATCATTTCACTATATGAAATACAAGATAACTGGGTAATTCTAGAATGCAGTTTTATTTTCTCTCTGTCAGCACAGTGACACAAAACAAGCTCTTGTATCTAGGTTACCTGAATTTGGCTTGGCTTCTTCCCTGTATAACTGCTGTGACCTGCAGATATCACTTAATTTTTTTGTGCCTCAGTTTCCTTATCTATAAGATGGAAGGGTTAGAGTTGATATATTTTCTTCCAGCTTTGATTTTAAATTTCTAGAAACTAAAATTTTAATACAATTAAGGCTGACCAACATGAATATCCAACTGCCCCCAAGGTATTCTTCCTAAAACAGTTTCTTAAAATGATGTTTGAAGGTTTAACAGATTAACATATGCGTCGTGACTTAATCTTCTCACTAACAATCAATTGTGCTAAGTCCTCATGATTAATTCTTTATTCTCCCTCCAACAAGATGACATTAAAATGTCGCATTGTAATATTTTACATTATTTTCTGGCAGAGTTAGACCTTGAGAGATATTGATCATACTTTTAAAAAGTCGCTTATCTGAGTAGATGGCACATGACATCGTTTATATAGCATATTTCATACAGAAATTCTCAAAGGTGGATGGACAGAATTTACCATATATGTTGTCCATTCTTTGCCCTTTCCCTGTTCTACTGCTAACAGTGTTCCTGCCTCAAATTCTATCCAAACATCTTTTTAAATCCATTTTACCTTTCTAAAATTTTTAAAGTAATAAATTTCATAATTTCATTACACTCTTATGAAGTGGTAATTGGGGTATTTGTCTACAAATGGCCTCATTTATTTCATTCCAATATTTGCCGGTGTTCCTCCTATCAACTGATTTGAGGATATTTTTTATTCTTTACATTGCTGGTAAATAACCTTTGTTTTGAGAATTCACCATGAAAGAATAATATCACAGCAGGGCTGATGCTTGGCCACCTTGAAAAATTACAAGAAAAGTCTTGGTGTAATGTGCAAAGGTGCACAGGCAAGAAGGGAATATGTTATGACCTTTACAACCCTAATATTCACAATAGAACCTGTCCTAGAGTGAGCACTTAATAGCCATTTTCTGAATAAATAAAGAGATTTCATTATCACAGTAAGGTTCTTTTTTTCTTTTAAACTCAATACAGATGGTGATTGTCAGACAAAAAATTACTATCTCAAATATTTCCTAGCCAACAAATGTCATCACATCCCTCTACTAATTTGGGAGATTTTATCATGTCTAGCAACAATATTGTAGATCAAGCTTACAATCCATTTTGTTGGTTTTAAGGTCCTAAATATATGATAATTAGAGCATTCTGGCTGCTTACTCTTCCTGTTGGAATTATATTGATATTATCTTTTCACTTTTTTGTTCATTTTTTTCTCATAACAGCATTCCCATCTTGGCACTTAGGCAGAAAGCTTCACTTGTTCTGGTTGTTTCACAGTTGATTCCATCCTTGACTTCCTGTTTTCACAATTTGCCAGCCAATCAAAGATATCTGTGGTTTCAAAGCATGTGTCAACCGAACAGATATCAAGAATAAAATGCACATATACATCCCAAAAGACTTGTGTCAAAATCAGTAAGATTGCACAAGGCAGGAACCTCGGAGGGCATTTTAACAGAAGAAAATGGTCAGAAATTAGTTCATTCTGTCCAGTATCTGAGCTTCAATAAACCACGTCTTATCTCCTTTGGCCAGTGGACAGCTTCTAATTGGTAAGGGTCCAAGGTAAGGCAAACAGATGCAAGGAAACCTGTCTGCCAGGCTTTCTATATCAGCAAGATAGCCCTATCATACATCAACGGACAGGCTTCAAGTTGACAACAGGAAAAATGTGACTCAGCTCATACAAAGGGGGAAGTCCCATGTTGGGCTCAAACAATGGGCCTGTCATTTTACTGCTTTGTCTGTCTGTCTTACTGTCTTACCTTTTTTGAAGATATGCAGGGGCAGAGGACTCAGCTCAGTATTCTTCTCTGGGTCTAGGACAGGGACACTGAATTTAGTATCAAGGGTGAGGGCAGAGCAGAGGAAACAAGGTGGAATTTGTGGCGGGCTGGTAAAATGACCCCTTAGATTCCAGGAATACTTCATTTGGGTAAGGATACAGGAACAAAACAAAAGCAGCAGAAAACCTTCCTGAGAATGATGAGTCTCCTGAATGAATAAAGCAAAGAAAGCAGTTTGTGAAGGATAAGCCCTTTTTCTTCTTCTCTCCTTCCTTATCTGCAATTTGCACTGTAGAAGAGAAATCCTCTTTCAGGTCAATAACTACCTGCTCATCAATGCAAAAACATTCCACATTAGGCCAAACACCATGCATGGGTGGTTGACATCATGTGCTATTTGGATTTTGGGTATTTTTTTACTTAAGACCTAAAAGGCTGAGGAAAATGTTTATTTCTCTGATAACTGAGCTCCATCTTAACATAAACCACACCACCAATGCCAATGGGCAGACCTCATTGTAGAGTCAAGAGCAGAGAGAACACATTCTCGAAATAAGTAGCTCCAACAGGTCTTTAGTCTCTGACAACCTGACCACCATTACTTATAGGTTGTCCTGAGTCCCTGACTCAAGGCTTCACCTCACTTCATGGTTTCTAATTCTTCTTTATTGACTTTTGTGAAGCTTCCATCATCTTCCTTTCTTGTGGTGAAATGAATATATAGTAAATATGGGGGATTAAAGCCTGTCAGTGAAACATACACTTGCTAACAGGAACCAAGAGGAGTGGCTAAATGTTGCTAGGGTTACAGAGCTTTATGGGAAAGACAATGACAATAGTTAATCATTGGTAAGACCATGAATTATTTCTTAAGTTTCAATCCTTTGGAATCCATTGAACAATGTTTATTATGTTTGACTGATTGTTTCTAGAGTATAATAGACATATTTTGTTGTTTTCCTGTGACTTGAGGTCATTATATCTGATTTAGCAACACTGCAACAAGTCATTAAGGATGGCTGCTCACTACTGATAGAGTTGCATCTTCCTCATCTTTGTATCCTTCATACATAGACAGGATCTGAACTGTCAATCACTTAATAAACATATTTCATTGAATGAATAAATTTTCAACTGTGTTTTTTAAAAATGTTTATTTACTTATTTTGAGAGAGAGCTAGAGAACACAACAGGGGAGGGACAGAGAGTGAAGGAGAGAGAGAATCCTAAGCAGGGTCTGTGCTCGATCCCACAACCATGAGATCATGACCTGAGTGGGTATCAAGAGTCAGATGCTCAATCGACTGAGCCACCTAGGCACCCCTGATTAGCTATGCTGAAAAAGGCCCAAGGAACAGACAGATACAATGAGATAAGAGTAGTATAGAGCAAGTTTAAAACAACAAAACTAGAATTCCCTCTTCTGGGCTAGAAATTATACTTTTGATTGCTCTCCTTTGGTTGCCATAGAAATATAGAATAAAGGGAAAAACAGCTAAAAGAAGTCTTTAGTTGCAGCATAGAAGCTCTGTGAGTTTAAAATGTCAGATTTAGATAACTTAAGCTCATTATAGGGAAGAACATTAAGGAAATAGCAAACTTTTTGACTTCATACAACCCACAAGATTTCCAGAACCTTCCTTGATCTCAGAGCAGAGTACAGCTCCCTTTCCTTCCCAGCCCCACCCCATTCTTGAGTTCTGTGCTTCTCCTTTCTCTGTTCCTGTTCTCAGACTCCCATGCCACATAACAGTAACAAAATGACTAAAACCTTACTCACTGAATTTACTGTGTGAGCCAAAAGCAAGTGCTTTGGCCATTTGGCAAACTTACCACATCTTCGGAGTCTCAAGGCAGCACTGGCTGAAAGTCTTCTATGCAGCTGAGAAAAGAAAGTATGATACATTTTTCCCCTCAAATATCCAGTTGGCTAACTCTACCACCTCCTTCACGTCTGATCTAGTCTTACCTTCTCAATGAGGCACACTCTATTCTATTGACTGTTTTAAACTGCATAACCCCAACCCTATATCCTGGCACTGCTGATATTTCTTACTCTACTTTTGCTCTTTTTACAGCATTTATAATTTTCTAACATACTTAGCATGTCTACTTAATTGTATTTCTTTTCTTTCTTTCTCCCACTTGAATATAAGTTTCATAAGGGTAAGGAGCTTAGTTTACTAATGTATCCCAAGCCCAAGAACTATATGTAGCAAATAGTGGTTACTTAACAAAAATTTATAGAAAAAATGAATAACAATTTGCTGCCCTCCTTTAGCTAAGTTTTTCAACAGAGCAGCTAAAATCTCAATGGACTTTCATAGGATTCTACACAGAAATTCTAACCAAAGTCTTATTAGATATTTATGTAGGATGACAGGCCAAAGGAAATTATAAGGGGGAAGTTATACTTCAGTTTACTAAAATGTTTTCGATGCCTATTCTGGTCCAGGAACCTTGCTGGGCACTGGAGGGACACAAATAAATGAGCCATTGCTCCTGTTCCCAAACAGTTTACCATCTGTTAGAAAGACAGATACAAAGCCACATAATACAGTGATCCATTCTAAAACAGCAATATAAACCAAGAGGGAGGTAATGTGAAGCTCTGCTCAACGTAGAACATTTCCATAGAATAGTTCTCAGTCTGAAAGGTAGCTACAGTGGGTCATCAGAGAGAGCTGAATTGGTGGAGGTATGAAGAGAGACCTAATATGTGGTGTCAGCTTCTCTTTCTCCTCAGGGCTTTTCCTGCTTCTGGTATTGCAGGCTGAGCCAGCAAGTGGAGTTGAAAGAATGAGTTGGTGAACTGGAGCTCACCTATTCAATCTCTTGGCTTCCAATTCTCTGGTTAGCTAAAGTATAGGCCTCCTTGTATGTATGTATGTATGTATGTATGTATGTATGTATTCTATATGAGTTACTCTAGATTTTAGGTTTCACAAAACTTGTGTCTGCCCAGCCTGCTCAGAGAGGTTCTAAATAAATTGGTCTCCCTGTGATCACTTCTTATAGACTTCATCTCTCCGTTTCTCATTCCAGTAAAACAGTATGTTTTGCCTTGTCTTGATATTTCTTTACTCTTGGTTATCTGTACCTTGACTTATCTTTTCTGAATGGGAAGCAGATGGCAGATGAGTCATCAGTACAATCATTATGATTTTCTTTGCTGCTCATAATTGCAGATTCCTGGCCTTGCTGATTCTTCCCACTTCTGCTTCAGATGAGTCAGAGGACTTCAGGTGGAGGATTAGAACTGCTGCCTTTTTTGCCCTAACCAGTTCCGAGTATCCACTTTTAGGTCGGGGAGAGTTTAGAAGTTTTGCTACTGAGTAGAGCCTCCCGACTAATAAGAATGGGGTGAAGTTCTGTGGATGCGATATCTTATTTTTGTTGGTTGGCAAAAGATTGTTGTATTGATCATTACCCTCAACATTTAAAAGACTTCATGAGTAAAGACAAAGTATATTTTTAGGCATCTACCTCTATTTGTTGTGTTCTCTGTGGCTTTGGAAAGTGAGAAACAAATGAGTTATATCACTTCTTTGTGAAGCTTTTACTTATTTCCTAAGACAGAGTCTGGGAAACACAAGGGAAAGTACCTAACCATTTGCCTAGCCATCTTACTAGTACCAACGTGCTAGTAAGTTTTCTGCATCAAATCCATTTTTGCATACCTAGCTCCCAACACAGGGCTGCACATACAGTAAGGTATCTAACAGATGTTGTGAATTAGTGAATAAAAGAAGGCAATGGATTGGCCTGCTTAATTGCATGAGGAATAACATCCACCTCTTCAATTTCTCTTCTCTAAGAAAGAAAATGCATGCCAATCAATTATCTACTATTGAGAAATGTTATAGGGTAAATTGAACAGCTGAGATTATTAAGTTCAACAAAATGTGTAAATATTACATTTCTTCAATTTCACAAGAAGGGAAAATTGCCTAAGGAATGCATTCAGTACCATCTACAAAGTACAATAGGAGGGGCTCTAAATCAGAGTCTCTTGGATGCCTGCTATAATACTGCCTTCCCTCACACCTGGCTGGTGATATCCATCAATAGCACTGGCCTTCAAAATCAAGGACTAAGTATCTTTGTAGCAAGCACACATCAATGAGAGTGAAGCAAAAGTGTTGAGGATTTTCTTAAGCCTTCTTTTATAGGCTTTTTTCCACTTTGGCTAGCACATCGGTACAAATGAGGCAGAATTTCCCAAACTATATTTTGTGGATTCCTATACCACATATACTCCAGGCTCAATGGTTATTATTTACCTCCATATCCTGCTTAATTTTCCTTTGTGGTGCTTATTACTACCTGAAATCATATGCTAGTCTTCACTATCTGCCTTTATCACAAAAAAGTATAAACTCCTGGAGGGCATGGACTGGTTCATGAACTTTTTTAAGGTATGAAAACAGTGTTTGGCATATGTAGATAGTCCATAAATATTTGAATAAATGAAGGAATGTCATGATGTAATAAGAATTCTGTGGAAAAATTCATTTTGGAGATGCTGGATAGACAAAGACATGGGATTCTTAGCTAATGGGTGAATCTGCTCTAGCTACACTATTCCTCCTAGAAGTAGAGGGGCTATCAGATTATGTTTTGTTTACTATTTATTTATTGAATGGTTAATGCCAGAAAATATGAAAAATGCTTTAGATATCCATTCATTTATTAAACAAATGTCTACTGGGGCGCCTGGATGGCTCAGTCAGTTGAACATCCAGCTTCAGTTCAGGTCACGATCTCGCTGTTCGTGGGTTTGAGCTCTGCGTCAGGCTCTGTGCTGATAGCTTGGAGCCTGGAGCCTGCTTTGGATTCTGTGTCTCCCTCTCTCTCTGACCCTCCCCTGCTCATGATCTCTCTCTCTCTCTCTCTCTCTCTCTCTCTCTCTCTCTCTCAAAAATAAATAAAAACATTAAAAAAATGTCAACAAATATCTACTGAGCACCTACTAAGTGCTTAAATACTTTTTAAGCACATGGGCTAGATCAGTGAAAAACACCATTAAAATGTCTGTTTTCACACAGCTTCAATTCTTGTCAGAGTAAAGTTAAAGAAAATAAATATTATTCATGTTTGCTGACAGATGATAAATCCAAGACACAGAAATATTCTTTAACTTGCTCAGGGCCAAATAGTTTATGAGTGATAAAGCCAGAGTTGGTGCCCATAGGGCTTTCTCTGAAGCCCTACACTATTCTGCACAGAGTATATACACCCATTGGATCTTTCCCAAGAGTGAAAACTTGGCCATTTATGTATTTTGAAATTCTTAGGAGAATTACCTCAATGGACTCAAGCTATTATGCATAGAGTAGGAACTTTCTTTTATGAGCAATTTTTGTAGATAAGTTTTTGTTCTGTTCTGTAATTTTTTTAAAAGTTGTTTTTAATGTTTATTTTTGAGAGAGAGAGCATGCACGTGAGTGGGGGAGGGCCAGAGAAGGGGTATTTAGAGGAGCTGGAGCAGGCTCTGTGCTGACAGCAGAAAGCCTCATGCGGGACTTGCACCCACAAACCACAAGATCATGACCTGAGATGAAGTGAGACATTTAACCCACTGAGCCACCCAAGTGCCCCTGTTCTGACCATTTTAAATGGGCCTATTCTGCTTTCAAAACCATATAGTGAGATGGACAACTGTTCCTGGGGAGGAGCTGACCTCAGCTCAGCTTGCAGCACTCTTCCCCACTGCGTTTTTTGGATGCCTTGGTCATGTCACTACTTCCGGTTCTTGTTTTCCCTGATTCTCAAGCTACACCACAGCCCATGTCATCACTGATGGGTGGCATGGTTCTTCTTATCTGCTCAATTCTTAATATGCCCCTCAGGACACAATCTTGGTTTTTGCCTGTTAGCTCTACATGCCATGGGTGAAGGTAAGAAGCCCAACGCCATGCAGCCTTCCTACCATTGTGACTGAACAGCATTAGGCTGATATTTAAATATTTCAGCTGCTCACTTAGTCCATAAGTCAAATTCTTTGCACTTGAGTTCCCTTTGGCTCTCTAGACACACAGAGTAAATTGTTTTTTAATCTGGCATTTATTTTCACTTGACTCATTTTTAAAGTCTTCTTCATTTTTTTCTGTTCATTTATAACTCTATTAGCTTGGAGACACCATTCATTTTGTAAGCAGGGCTTTAAACACATTTCATCTATCAGGATTAATTTTGCTGAATGCACCACCAAATAAATACATTAAAAACAACTGTAACACTTCATTAATCAAAATGTCAACTTCCGCAGATATAAAAAGTCCCCCACTTTTAAAATTCTCTTCCTTTGCTTGTGAGTGCTTGTCTGTTTGACTAAAATATAAAAAGTGGCACAAAATGCTGTCATTCTATTAGAATATACATGCAGGATTTGAAGGTGCAATCCATTATGATTAAGGCTAATTAATTATTATATGGTCAAATGAGCAACAAATGCACATGCAAAATCTAAAAAATTAATTATTTGAAAATTGGTTAATCAATTGTGCATTCAAATGCACATTTGTTTTAGTATGCAGACAGTTTGCACTTTTTACAAGAAATTAGTCTAGATAAAAAACCATTAAAATAAAACATTGTCGAAATATCTCTACTCTGCAGGGAAAGAAAATACATTAAAATCAAATGGATCAGATTCTTCAAAACCAAAACCTTGTTTTCTAATAAACAGTCTTCAAAAGAAAGAAGAAATATTAGTAAAAAATTAATTTACAATGAAAAAAATAAAGCCATCCAGATTCCCTACCTTGTGGGAGCCACTCACCCTGAACATAATTAAAAGGAAGTCTCCACCATGTTCAGTGGCCTGCCACCTGCATAAAGTCCCTACAAAGGCTGGTATCCAGATGAAACTGTTTTATTTTAAAAACAAAACTAGAATGATGTAAGGATGTACAAGTGCCCAGTCGGCTAAGCGATTTCAAGGCAGTTCTTTTCATCCTTGGATTTCACAAGCTGCATAACTTAAAAAAAGTGAGGGCAGCTCAAGAGACTGTCACGGTGGCAGCGACAGCAAAAACCCTAACAAACTACAAGACAGACCTGAGAAGAGTGGTTGCCGAAAGAGCCCATTGTCCACGTTATCCATTCCTTTGTGTATCCGTCAGGAGGTCAGCTCTAGTGGAGGCAGAGAAAATGTTTTATGGGCTCCTGCGTATCAGAAAGAGAACATTCTGTTGTTCATTCAAGGTGATTTCCCGAAATCCCCATGGGAGAAGCAGGGGCAAAATTGCTAAATGGGGAGGGGGTAGGTGGCAGGATGGCAGGGTAAAAGCACACAGGTCAAAATGAACTTATCTCACTATAGAAAATGATTCATTTGGGGAGAATAGACAATTAATTTGGATGCATCGAAGGCATAACAGTTGGCTCTGAAAGGCATCCTCATGAATCTGGTCTTCATGTGATGTAGGGTATAGTCATTGAAGGTTTCTGGCTAAGAGGAATGACTTCATTTTCTCTCAATTAAAACAAAAATTAATCTGCTTAGGACAGATTGGAGAAAAGAGCTATTTGTGACAGGGAGACTTGTTTGGGGATATTTAGTTAATTGAGGTAAATATATCTGAGTTTTGATGAAGGAGGAAGAGTGAAGCAATAGAGACATTTCAAGGACTGAATCAACATGACAAGAACAGTTAGAAATGCCTCAAATATTTCATGCTCTAAGACTAGAAAAGTGATGACACTGCTGGAAGAGATAGGAAAATTGGAATAAATAATGTATTTGAACATAAGATGGTAAGTTTAGTGTTGGAAACTTTGAGCTTGAAATGACCACAATGCAACAAATACAGTTACAGACATTAGTAGGACCACTTTCATTGCTTTTGGGAATCATCTAAATCAGAATGGATCTGCTTCAAAGAAAAAGGCTAAGGAGGAAAAGAGGTTTAATATGAACTTTCAGGAGATGAGTGTAAAAGGAAAAGAGGAATAAGGTGAAAAGAGAAACCAACAAAAGAGGCAGGAAAAGGACAGAAACCTAGGAGGATAACTAGAATGATGTAGAATTACACCAGTGGTGGCGATGTAGTCCATAACAAATCAGCAAGGTAGTAAGGGGTGAAGCAGAACAAATTTTCTCTGTGAAAAGAGTTAATCAGCATTTGAAAACAGATAAATAAAATTAAGTCATAAAATAGGGTCAATGGATTAGGGTTTAGGATAAATATCAAAGATGTGTCACTAAGCAGAAGGAGTTATGGAGAACATAAGTAATGAGATCATCAATTAGTTCACTAGTAAACAATGAACATTGACTGAGCATTTAGTATAGTCAGGGTACTAGGATAGGTGACATGAGCTATGAGTCATATTCTCAAAAAGCTTACACTCTGGTTTGGAAGATGGAAAGGATAACAATGCAGCAAATTATCATACTCAGAAGAAAGATGCACTCTAACAGTTACTAACAACTGATACACGGAAAGAGGGCAAGTCCCCTGGGCAAAGGATAATGTCCAAGGTTTAACAACTGGTAGCCCTAAGCTTGGATTAAGGACACGAAGACCTATGTAAACAGATGAAGGGAGAAGAGAAGGCATTTTAGGCAGGAAAGAGTAGATGCTGAGGTGTTAGGTGTTACATCAGACATAATTTAGTGCCTACCCAGTGTTAATTTTCAAACACCCTTTGTTCTGCTCACAGAATCCCTGTTTATTCAGGTAGCAATGGGGAACTCCTGAACTCAAGTGAAGCAGTGCCTTATCCTAGCTTCAGGGAATGTGATTGGTCTACAATAGAAATGGTCTTTTCAGGGCACCTGAGTGGCTCAGTCAGTTAAGTGTTCGACCTCATCTCAGGTCCTGACCTCACAGTTTGTGAGTTTGAGCCCTGTGTTGGGCTCTGTGCTGACTGCTCGGAGCCTGGAGCCTGCTTAAGATTCTGTGTCTCCTTTCTCTCTCTGCCCCTCCCCCACTCACACTCTCTCTCTCTCTCTCTCCCTCTCTCTCAAAAGTAAACAATAAAATATAGAAAAAAAAAGAAATGATATTCTCATGTGCTTTTGCTACTGATTGCTTTGAGATAACCATGTATTTCAATTCTACCAGTGAAATTATTATTATTAAAAAGTCTTTTAATAATAATTTTTAAAAGTTTATTTATTTTGAGAGAGAGAGAGGCAAAGAAAGGGAGAATTCAAAGTAGGTTCCACACCATCAGCACAGAGCCTGACTCAGGGCTTTAACTCACAAACAGCGAGATCGAGACCTGAGCTGAAATCCAATTGGATGCTTAACTGAACCACTCAGGTGTCCCCAAATTATTATTTCTTAATAAAAATTTCTTAATTAAAAAAGCTTAGTTGGCCTAGCCTTTTGTCCTCTTTGGCTTTTCCTCTTTGTTTTGCTTGTAAAATGGACTAATTCGTCAAGGAACCACAGGAGCTAACTTGTAACCATGTTGATGAACAATGAAGATTAAAGTCAAAACACTAAATCTGGCCAAGCAGAGAGGTAGAAAAGAGCCTGAATCTTGGTCATTGTCATTGATATTGAGCAGCTGCTGACCTGCAATACCTACTGCTAGACTTCTTGTTTCATGGGAAACAAGCAACTATTTGTAGCATCTATTTAGTCATTTTTATTGGTATTATTACTTGAAGCCAAATAATTCCTAACAGACTTAGATGATGAGCAGTTATAACAATGGGACATTAACAAGTTGAGTGGAAAAAGGACAGAAGAGATTTCTGGAGCAATGGCAACCTAGATGTCTAGGCTGACTGTTCTGAGAACAAAATGCTGGGTAAAGTATAGAAAAATACTCTTTGGCGCACCTGGATGGCTCAGTCGGTTAAGCGGCCAACTTCGGCTCAGGTCATGATCTCACAGTTCATGGGTTTGAGCCCCACACTGGGCTCTGTGCTGACAGCTCACAACCTGGAGCTTGCTTCAGATTCTGTGTCTCCCTCCCTCTCTGCTCCTCCCCCACTCCTGCTCTGTCACTCTCTCTCTTAAAATTAAATAAACATTAAAAACAATGAAAAAAATTAAAAAAAGAAAAATATTTTTAAATTGCTTTCATTAATGGCAAGAAATAAAGAATATGCAGACCAGGGACACCTGGGTGGTTCAAGTCAGTTAAGTGTCTGACTTTGGCTCAGGTCATAATCTCACAGTTCACGAGTTTGAGCCCCATGGTGAGCTCTGTACTGACAGCTCAGAGCCTGGAATCTGCTTGAGATTCTGAGTCTCCTCTCTGCCTTTACCCCACTTACATCCTCTCTCTCTCTCTCAAAAACAAATAAAACATTAAAAAATATTTTTAATTTAAAGAATATGCAGGCCAGAATCTGTGGGATACCTAGGCACCAAGAGAAGGTCATAGGTAACACTCAAAACAGATTTTGTTTGTTTCTTAAAGGCATGAACCACACCATGGTAACTTAAGCACTAGTTTCTGTGGGTGTAATTTAAGGAAGGGAAAAAACATTCTGGAAGGTACCTAAAATGAGAGTCTAATAAGAAAACCCTCATATAAAGCTGGGGTCCTGAAAGACTTTAAACCCATAGCATGCATTGGCTAGAAATAAATCTACATCCACTTTCCCTTTGGGAAACTATAAAGAAAATAGCTAGCCTCAAAACTTGATGCTTCATAGAAAAAATTTAAAAATTATCCTTTAATATTTGCAACCACTCAATTTTGTGACCCAAATACATGCTACCTGGATAGCCAAAAATCCTCTAGGCAGCTGAATGGAACAAAAACAAGTTCTTTGAGGAATAACCTTCCTTCAAATGAGGCAGGGACATATTTCTACAGATAAAGTTCTAAGGCATAAGAGCAGCATATAATTTTTTAAAAATAGCATTAAATACAAAGATATAAGCTATCCTATATGAAAAAGGAAATAGGAACAGATATTCAAGCTTCATATTTTAGAATTATAGGACACAGAGTATAAATTATGTGAATAGCAGCATTTTCTTAAAAAAATTTTTTTAATGCTTTTTATTTATTTTTGAGAGACAGAGAGAGACAGTGTGAGCAGAGGAGGGTCAGAGAGAGAGGGAGACACAGAATCTGAAACAGGCTCCAGGCTCTGAGCTAGCCACCAGCACAGAGCCCAACACAGGACTCGAACCCACGAACCAAACCGTGAGCTCATGACCTGAGCCAAAGCCGACGCTTAACTGACTGAGCCACCCAGGTGGCCCATCAGCAGCACTTTCAACAATAGCCAAGTCATGGAAAGAGCCTCAATGTCCATCAATCGATGAATGGATCAAGAAGATGTGGTCGATATATACAATGGAATACTACATGGGAATGAGAAAGAATGAAATCTGGCCATTCATGGCAACGTGAATGGTCCTCGAGGGTGTTACGCTAAGTAAAATAAGTCAGGCAGAGAAAGATAGATACCGTATGTTTTCACTCCTATGTGGAACAGGAAAAACTTAACAGAGGACCATAGGGGAGGGGAAGGGAAAAAAAATAGTTAAGGAGAGGGAGGGAGACAAACCAAAGAGACTCTTAAATACTGAGAACAAATAGGGAGAGGGGAAAATGGGTGATGGGCATGAAGGAGGGCACTTGTTGGGATGAGCACTGGGTGTTATAAGGAAACCAACTTGACAATAAACTATAATTAAAAAAAGGAAAAAAATAATGTGAATATATTTTAATAAGTAAAATGAAATATGAATAAAATTTAAAAAGCATATGGGGCACCAGAGTGGCTCAGTCAGTTAAGCATCCGACTTCAGTTCAGGTCATGATCTCAAGATCAGTGAATTCAAGCCTCATGTTGGGCTCTGTGCTGACAGCTCAGAGCCTGGAGCCTACTTCAGATTCTGTGTCTCCCTCTCTTTTTGACCTTCCCCTGCTAGTGCTCTGTCTCTGTCTCTCAAAAATGAATAAATGTTAAAAAAAAAGCATAAAACAGAAACAGAAATGAAAAAAATTTAATTATTTTATTTTTTTAACTTAATTTTTAAATTTTGTTAATTTATTTTGAATGAGAGAGAGAGAGTAAAAGAGAGGGAGGGAGGATCAGAGAGAGGGAGAGAGAGAGAGAATCCCAGGCAGGCTCCGCATTGGCAGTGCAGAGCCCAACGTGGGGCTTGAACTCACCAACCATGAGATCATGACCTGAGCCAAAACCAAGAGTCAGAGGTTTAACCAACTGAGCCACATAGGCACCCTGAAAACTATAGTTATTAAAATGAAAGATTCAATGGATTGATTGTAGAAAAGATTATATGTAGCTAATAAAAGAATTAGTACATTAGAATAAAGAACAGCTGAAGAGATCTTCTTAGTAGTTCATTGAGACAGAGATGAAAAATATCAAAGGTAGGTCAAAATATAGGAGAATGAACAGAAAATGTCAAATACATATATGTGTGTGTGTATATATTTAGTTGAGATTTCTGTTTGAGTAAAGAGAAGGAATGAAGCAGAAGAAATCTTTGAAGATATTGTGGCTTAGCATTTTCCAGAAATGATGAAAGATAGTAATATCATTCAACAAAACCAACAGACTCTAAGAAAATTTTAAACTTAGGTGTACCACAATACAACTGGACATGCAAAATCATCTAGCAAATTACATGCCTTTTGAAAACCACTCTTTGCACACAATTAGACAATGGCATTACTATGTATCCGGAACTGCCCATCACAACCGGTGTCTGCCAGACTCTTTGAGGTGCACAATTGGGTGGGCCCAGCAACATACATTATAAAATAACAATAGGACATCTGGAATCAAGGATAACCAAAAGGCAAAAGCAAGCTGACTCCTATCTCATCTGCTATTCTCACACTAGGAACCACTTAGCTTACAGTTTTAGTTATAATTTATTTACATTAAGATGATTGAGGAAAACAAAACCCAAGCTTGGTGTATGAATGTCAGCCTGGCCTGTTGATGTTTGTCCAAAATGGGCTGCAAATTCACTACAGCCATACTGAGTGGCTTTTAAAGACAGTGGTGAGAGAAACTAACCCCATCCCATGCCCCTGACCACCCACAAGCAGAGCTTTGGGTGATGCATCCGGTCATATACTTTGGATAAAGGGGTATATGGACATGTGGACAGTGGCTTGTAAGGAGAAAGATTGAGTGGTCACAGACCAAAAGGTATGGGATAGAGACACATATATGGAAATACAGGAATGGGCACAAAGTTTAAAACCTTTGTATTACTTATTAATCCCTCTGGAGAGTAGCTGTCACAGAAAAGACACTTAAAAACAAAGTACATCAAATAACTTAGCTGATTATTGCCAACAAACTGTCATTAGCTAGCCCAGTCCTACAACAATAGGCACATGAGCAGAGTGGCTGTTTTGATTAGGGATGGAAGTTCTGCAGGGAGAATTCCCACTTATTAAGACTATTCTTTCTAAAATCCCATCAAATGCCCAACCTGTAGTAACATATACCAACATTGACCTCTAAGATGGATATTACTTGTGGAGACCAACTGACCACATGGTAGCTTGAGGTGTGTGCCCTGTAGCATTTCCGGGCAGGACACAGCCTTGGGCTGGCTTGCCAAGGTATTTTCAGTGGCAACTCTGCATGGGTCTCTCACCGACTCCTCATCAAGTTACTGAGTGTTTCTTTGGGGGTTGTTCATCTGCCTTACGTTGGGGTGTAGGCCTATTGAGTCAGCCAGGTGCCCCAAGATGTGGTTTCTGAATGCTAAAAAGTACAATATAATGAGAACCTGGGCATACTAAGCAAAAATTTTACAAGAGCATGTATAAATGTATAATAATATGCCCAAGTGCTCTAATGGACACACATGTAAGGAATGGAGAACAAGGGTAGAGGAAAGAATGCCTGTGCTTACTAGGGAGTCAGACTTTTTCCACAGAGTGGAGACTCTAGACTGAGGAGACAGCTGGCAGCAGAAAGCAGACAAGTAGAGAAGTGGGTAAGGGATTCTAGGCAGAGGGGATAGTGTGAGCTAGAAGAGGATTATATCATAGAATACTGAGAAGTCACTAAGGTAATGGGATAGATACGTGATAGGAAAATAGCAGGAAGGAAGACTGAATGTGGAGGTGGATGCCACACCAAAGGCTTGAGAATTCAAAGGAGAAATTAGATTACTTGAAAGATCTTTCTGGAAAGGGGAAAGTAGATGAGGATGTGCCACAAGGCAAAGAAACCAGTTAAGATTGTGGTGTTTCTCTTCGTAAACACCACAGTTTCACATTTTTGGTAAGTCTCGTATTTTAAGGGGCTGAAATCACCTTTCTTCAGAACCTCTCCTCTCCTACTTTTGCAAACTCACAAGCAAGTCTTAAAAGTAGACCTGGCTTTTTTGACTTCCAAATATTAAGAACCAACAAGTAAATCTTTGTCATCTTTTATGGGCTTGAGTTTACTTGTCATGTATTTCCATCTATCTCACTCTTCACATTATTAGAAAGCAATAAAAAAATTACCTAGTTAGTAGGATGGTTAAAACAGAACTTTAAAGTTCTGTTTAAATTTCTCAATCAATTCAAGAGTACCTTCACTATGTATGTTTTTATTACACTGCCAAAGAAATGGGTGAAAGCAAAAGTGAGGTAAGGGTAACAAGACATGCAGGTGACTGAAGAGGTAGAAATGTGCATGGGGACAAGGAGTTATATAGATAATGAGATAAGGTTGGTAGAACTGAATGCAACAGGATGTCTCAAAGAATTTAAAAGAAGATAATGATCAAAGTGTAAAGGTCCCTATGTGCAAAGGGCAACATACACAGGCTTAAGTTCTGCAAGTAAAAGATTTGTTTTCTCTTCCGTTACTGGGTTCTGTGCCTGTCTCGGGGTAGGCTGTAGCCAGGAAAATGATGAAGACCAACTGTGCTCATAATCTTTTCTTGCTAAAGCCCATAGGAGAAGCCATGGTATACGTTGTTGTGACTTAGTTCCCAGAGCAATCGTCAAGTTTTGTTTTAACAAATACCGTGGCTAAAACATTATGGAAAGAGGAAGTAGGGCTGGTGGTGATGGTAGGAGGGACAGGAAAGGTAGGAAGGGAAAGACAAGGGAGGGGCAAGCAGTAAACAAAGACTAGGAAGAGGGAACTAAGGAAAGTCTACAAGGCAGTGAAAGAAGACAGATCTGCTCCAAAGAAAATAACAGACTGAAGTAATTCCAGCTGCTGATTGGTTTAAATGGGACTTGTGGGCCAGCCAGGAGTCTAAACACTCTTTAGAGTAGTCGTTCCAATTCCAATCATTGTGGAATGTTTGTTGAATTAAAATCATTTAAATAAATGTTTGGATTTTAAAGAGAGACAGAGGGAGGAAGGATAGGGCTGCCAAAAATAAAAAGGAGCCACTGCAAGGAGAGATGATGGAAATGATAAAACATTATTGCTCTAAAATAAGGAAGCAAATCACTTGTCGGGGCGCCTGGGTGGCTCAGTTGGTTGAGTATCTGACTCTTTAAAAAATTTTTTTTAATGTTTTTATTTTTGAGAGAGAGAAACAGCGCTAGCAGGGGAGGGTCAGAGAGAGAGAGGTACAGAATGTGAAGCAGGCTCCAGGCTCTGAGCTAGCTGTCAGCACAGAGCCCAACACGGAGCTCAAAGCCACAAACTATGAGATCATGACCTGAGCCTACATCAGAGACGCAACCGACTGAGCCACCCAGGCACCCCAGGAGCATCTGACTCTTGATTTCAGTTCAGATCATGATCTCACAGTTCATGAGTTTGAGCCCTGCATGGAACTCAGCATGCAGCCTGCTTAAGATTCTCTCTCTCTATATATACAGTACAAAACAACACAAAACAATACAATATGGAAGCAAATCACTTGCTATAGATGAGGTGAAACCAGGAAATTTGGCAGAAACTGTTAAGGCTTAGAGAAGATGCACTGCCTATGCTAAGACATTTAATATGACACGGAGGAGCATAGAAATTTAACTTGTCTTTTTAGAAAGCAGAGGCGCACAATGCCTCCGCTGGGATTTCAGTTCATTGGATACTGTAGATCTGAGACATGTAATTATTTTGGCACTGTTTACTTTTGTGTCTTATGAGATTTAAAAACTAATATTTAACTGTAACTTCGTTTAGAAAGAGCAGGGCTGGCCATGGCTTCAAAACATACACAGACCTATTTCTGAAAAGACCCATATCAAGCTGTTGACAGCAGCAACCCGCGGGAGGCATGCTTTCACCTGTGACTTTACACAGTTTTGTAACTTATACTAAGGTTAATTTTTTAAATGTTTATTTATTTTTGAGAGAGAGAGAGGGAAACAGAGAGGGCAGTGAGGGAGAGAGGGGAACCAAAGATCTGAAACAGACTCAAGCTGTCAGCGGAGAACTTGATGCAGGGTTTGAACTCAAACTGTGAGATCATGACCTGAGCCTAAGTCAGGCCACCCAGTTGTTTACTATACTATACTATACTATACTGTACTGTACTATACTATACTATACCATACCATACCATACCATAC
>NC_043700.1:110959867-110962789 GCF_006229205.1 Suricata suricatta
TTATTGGTCTGTTCATGCTTTCTATCTCTTCCCGTTTGAATTTTGGCAGTGCATGCGCATTTAGGAATTTGTCCATTTCTTCTGTGTTTCAAAGGCTAGGTCTTAACTATCTCTCTCTTGTAGCTATTACCTGTGTGTCCTCAGCCTGATAAGTCCACATTAGGGCAATATAAAAGAAACATTTACACTCAGAAAGGCCTTGAATCTTAAGCATATTTTTCCAAGTCTCACCATGCTTCATTCTGTCCTCATGAATAAACATTTTTGCTGCTGCTCCTGCTACCTCCTACCAGCTTTCCCAGGTCTACACTTGACTGTAAACTGGTTGGGAAGTTCAACGACTCTCTCATATTTATTGCTCCATCCCCCAGAACTTCGCTCCACATCTGCCCCACATTCACCATAGGTGAATGACAAATGCGGATTGAATAAATGGCAACCAAACATTGATCCCAGATCAGTCCCATTAGCTCCATTTTTATGGCTCCCTGGCAGACCCTTTGTGATACAATATTTTCTGCAGCTTTGTATATTGATTATACTCTTTTCTCACCTTTATTCTATACCCTTTCCTTCAATCCATGTTGGGAAGCCTGGCAAGGTACAGTGCTTCGAAAAAGGTAGGCATGCAGTATGTTTTTAGCAAATTATCTTCCTGGAAATGTAACCCACCACCTTATAGGCCCAAAGCTATTAATATGTCTCTCTGTTTTTCCTCAGCCCACCATTACCATGCACAATAGAAAAGAAATAGGCCCATTTAATAATAATGTAAATGTTACTACTGATAAAGATAACAGCTACATTAATGCCAAATTACATGTCTTTTACAGGACTGGGAATTTAAAAAAAACTTTTTTTTAATGTTTACTTACTCCTGAGAAACAGAGACAGAGTGTGAGTGGAGGAGCAAAGAAAAAGGGAGATACGGAATCCAAAGCAGACTCCAGGCTCCAAGCTGTCAGCACCAAGCCTGATGCAGCACTTGAACCCACAAACTGTGAGATCATGACCTGAGCCAAAGTCAGACACTCAACTGACTGAGCCACCCAGGTGCCCTGGGACTGGGAAATGTTAATACAGTTCCATGTTCAAGGGCTAATTGTTCAGGGAGATATTTTTGGTTTATATATATATTTATATATAAAAATGTGTTGATTATCTATGAATACTCATATTTTGGTCATTTCACAGATCATTAGCACCCTTACTACAGAAGGGGAAATATAAATAGGAAAGAAATTAAAATTCAAATTTATACACTGAGTTGTTTGTCCAAAGCTCTAATAACTTAAAAACATAAAGACGAAGAAGAAAAAACTGATAGAAGGGGTAGGAGTCTGAAATAAGTAATTAGAATGAAGTGTGAAACTCAAGCTATGGAATTCCTTTACGGTATTCTCTATATGGTAGGTCAATTTTTCTGCAAAAGGGGCACATATTCTCAGCACAGAGCATATCACATGTGTGAGAGAGTCTGCATTGGCGGTGTTGATGTGACAGAAAGGAGCCAGGAGGGTGAATTGCACACGTTGACGTGAAGGTGCTCCTGGCGCGCTGTAAATTATGATACAATCATTTATTAGAGAGTCCATAATTGCCAGAGAGAATTCTCTGTTAATCATCAGGAGACAGATTCAATAAAATAAAAATTATTTTTAAAAAATCACTGGCAGCTTATGTAATATTCTCCCTTCCTTCCCAAATCAATCATTGGCTCTTCTCTGTTGATGATTGAGGAATGATAGCAACTTAATTAACAATTTTTCCATTGAAATCACATTGTTTTGATTCAAACACACACATACACATTATCTACCTTATCCATTGTGTGGCTAAAATGTAGATTTCAAAGAATCACAAATCCAATCCCTGGATTCAAATAAAAAAAACAACAAACATAATTTTAGCCCTTATTCAAGAAGATTAAATTCTGTTTTACTACCCAACACCTTTTTGTTGTTGTTGTTCTGTCGTTACGATATTAGACCAAAAGCTCATGTCAAAGAAAATCAGTAACAAGTTTCTTTAGGAGAGGTGTTTTTAATAATTTTGTTAG
This sequence comes from Suricata suricatta, assembly GCF_006229205.1. Classification (NCBI taxonomy): domain Eukaryota; kingdom Metazoa; phylum Chordata; class Mammalia; order Carnivora; family Herpestidae; genus Suricata; species Suricata suricatta. Next base: position 110,961,927 of record NC_043700.1, read on the forward strand.
TTAATATTTTCTGTCAACTTGATTGCCTAGCTCTGTAAAATAGACTTATGAATTTTAGAACGCAGTTTTTGAGTTCCCACTCTTCACCAATAAAGTGGCAGTGATGTAGATGAGGCTATTTCAATAATTCTTTCTAATCATTATATAAAACCCAGAAGCCCTAAAAAAGATTGACACATTTGATTTCATAAAACTGCAGTGTTTTTATATGAAGATAATACATTTATATAAACAAAGGTAAAAAGACACTACAAACTGGAAGAAAATATTTTCAACATGTGTGGTAGAGTGGTAGAGAATAAATCTCTCTTTAGAGAAAAGGCTGTTACAAATCAATGTTTAAAAAAAATATAACCACAAAACATATAAAACTATTCCCAACCCCACTAATAATTCCAATTTAAACAAGAAGAAATTAATTTTACTTATAAGACATGCCAAGATTAGTAATGATAATACCCAGTATTGGGTAACACAAGGGGAGATTAGCACAACCATGCACTTTTGTGGAAGCATATATGACTACGTTTCAGCAAGCTAATCTTCTAGCAACACTTCTCAAAAGTAAGGTGCACAGTCCCTTTGACACAGCAATTCACTTCTATGAATCTATCCTATGGTAATACAGAAACAGGAAACATACAAGCCCGATCACCTTAACAGTATTGTCATTGCAAAAAATTAGAAACAACCTGAAAATGTGTCAGTAGGAATTGATTAAATAAATCACCATAAAGCCCCAAACCTTCAGGTATGGAAGGGGGAGAGGGAAGAAAGAGTAAACTCGCTTAACGTGTTAACTTTAAAAGTTAACTTTAGTATAATACGGTATAGTATAGTATAGTATAGTATAGTATAGTATA
>NC_043700.1:110962889-111017316 GCF_006229205.1 Suricata suricatta
GAGAGGGATGCAGAACTTGAGAGACTATTGAAAGCTGAGAATGAACTGAGGGTTGGGGGGAGGGGGGAGGGGGGAAGACAGGTGGTGGTGATGGTGGAGGGCACTTAAGGGGAAGAGCACTGGGTGTTGTATGGAAAACAATTTGACAATAAAATATTATGGAAAAAAAATAAAAAATAAAAATAAAAATTGGAAAAAAATTTGAACTCTAAAAAAAAAAAAAGATCTAGCCTTTGAGTACAGGTACTTAAATTTATAAGGAGCCACATGTAATACACATGTATTACCATATTACAAGACAGTATGTTCCCCATTCCATTAGAAAGGGAGGGAATGATTGAAAATTTACTGAGGGCCACTACACTGGCTATATCACATTGTCTTCAATGCCTGGTGTTCCTTCTTTGATAAAGTTGCCTTGCCCTCAACTGCCTACTCAGAGAACCAATAATGGGCTACTTTTTGGTGTGGCCAGTGTTCATCTGTCTATGTATACCTGAGCAAATCAGTTCATCTATCTATAGCCTGGTAGATAATATATGATGTTGCCTGGCCTAAAAATATGAATTCATCAATTGAATTCATTGGAATTGAGCTTAGAGCCACTAAAAGAACAAAAACGATTAGCATGGGGAGGTAAAGTGAAGTCTTGATTCAGAGCATTGAGAGACACTGGGCAGAAAGAAACAGGAAGCGTGGAATCAGGACCAGAGACGCTGAGGGCTTCTGCACATGTTGGGGCACAAGGAACGTCCTGGGCTCTCCTCCTCCCTCTGACTAGCAGAAGATAGTTTACCAAGGCAGGAAGGTAAGAACAGATTTGGAAGAATAGCAAACACCTGAATTGTTCGGGAACTAATAGAAGAGAAATTTAAAGTGTAAATATAGTCAACTATTCTGAAGAGTTTAGATGTAAAGAGGAGAGAAATGGGGCAGTGACCAAAGGAAAAAGGGGTCAGGAGAAGTTTTTTTGGTATAGGGAAAGAGGCATATTTTTATGTTGGTAGGAAAGATCCAGTAGAGAGGGAATCAACCATGTGGGAGAAAAGAGACAGAGTTGTTGGACCTGATTTTCTGGAGCTCGTGAGAGGGGTTGTTAGAGTTGGTTGATCAATGAAATTCATCCTTTGTCACAAGAGGAAGGTGAAAATGTATGCCAGTTGCATGGAAATCAGTGGGTGTGGCATAAGAGCCTGTGGAGGTTCTCTGATTGCTTTTATTTTCTCGGGGATACCAGAAATAGGGCAAGCAACTTGAGAGTAAAGGAAGGATAGGTGGTAGAAGGCATCTGAAGAGTGAGAGCAAGATATGAAATGGATGAGAGAATGAAGTCTCTGCAGAAATGTGATGACTGCACAGCATTCGGGGCCCACTTGATGGCCAGTGACCATAACTTTAAAGTGACACCAGTCAAAGTCAGCTGCATTGTGGATCTGGAATAGGCATACACCCAGAGTTAGTAGTATTAGATTGGTCGAGAGGGGCCTACAAAGGGAGCTAGAGAAGGGGCTATAGGGGGTATAAAAGGGAAAAGTTACTGGAATTGACTATTGAATTTAATTTCATCAAAGGCTATGAGGGAGTAAAAGAAAATGAAAATGTGGTAGGTGGGAGGCCCTGGTTGTGAGAGTGAGTGGCTAAGGTAAGAGAGTGGGCAAGATCCTTGGAAGATAGGAGGTCAATGAAGTTTTCACATTCTATTAAAATGATCTGTTAATGTGTCTGTTTCTCCCACTTGGTTAGGGTTTCTCAGCCTTGGCACTATTGGCATTTTGGAATGGATAAGTTGGAAGGGGCGTTCAGGGGGAACTGTTCTGTTTACATTGTAGGATGTTTAGCAGTGTGCCTGTCTTCTGCTCATTGGATGCCAGTAGCACCATCCCAGTGATGATAATAAAAAATGTCTCCCAAGAGAAAACATCAATCTTGGATGAGAATCATACCACTAGATTCTTTTTCTTTTTTTAAGTTTATTTATTTTTGAGAGAGGGAAAGTGCAAGGAGGGGAGGGGTAGACAGAAAGGGAGATCGAGAGAATCCCAAGCAGACTCTACCTGACACAGCAGGGCTTGAACCCATGAACTGTGAAATCCTGACCTGAGCCGAAGTGGGACACTTAACAGACTGAGTCACCCATGCACCCCTGGACCATAGGATTCTTAATAGAGGTTGTACCTTATTCATTATTATATTCTCAATATTTAAAAAATACTTACACACATAGTGAAAACTCACTAAGCTCAATAATACCCTGAAGATTTTGAGGACTAGTGAGTAAGGTGCTGTGTTGATGTTCTCCAAAGTCACCCCTAGGTTTGGTGATTTGCTAGGAGAACTCATAAGACTCAACGTATAGTCATACTTACAGCTATGACTTATTACAGCAATGGCACAAAGGACAATCAGCAAAGGGAAAAGGCATGTGGGGTGAAGTCTGGGAGAGACCATGTGTAACTTTCAAAGAATCCTCTCCCAGTAGAGTCACACAGGATGCACTCAATTCTGCCAGCAACAAGTTATGACAATGCATGACTGGCTATTGCCAACCAGGGAAGCTTGTTCAAAACTCAGTGCCCAGAGTTTTGAAGGTCATGTAGGCATTCTCTCTCTGCCTAGCACTCAAATTCCAGACTCCTAGAGGGAAAGCAGGTGTTTAGGATAAACCATATTATTTGCTCAACATCGCTGATCATCAGGGAAATGCAAATCAAAACCACAGTGAGATACCACTGTATACTTGTCAAAATGGCATTATCAAAAAGACAAGAATTAACAGGTATTGGTGAGGATGTGGAGAAAAGGGAACACTTGTGCACTGTTGGTGTGGATATAAGTTCATATAGCCACTATGGAAAATGTTATGAGGAAATTACTCAAAAAATTAAAAATAGAACTACCATATGATCCATTAACTCCACCCTGAGTATTTATCTGAAGAAAATGAAAACACGAACTCAAAAATATACACGTACCCCATGTCCATTGTAGCATTATTTACAATAAGCAAGACATGGAAACAACTTAAGTGTCCATTGAGGAATTTGTTTTACCTATATGAATGTATAGACAATGTACTGCACAGTGAGTATAGTTAATAATGTTGTATTGCACATGTAAAAGTTGGTAAGAGAAAAGTTCTCATCACAAGAAAAAAATTGTAACTGTATGATGAGGGATATTGACTAGACTTGTGATCATTTCTTAGTGCATACAAATACCAAATCAATATGTTGTATACTTAAAAGTAATACAGTATATGTCAAATATACCTCAATAAAAATGCTGAAAACTATAAAAAAGAAACTAATCAGATGTAACAATGTGTATTTTGAGAAAATTTTGAAATATTCTTATATTTTTTACTTATACTTTTTATATGCTTATACTTTTAAAACTATAATTAATTTGTTAGCTCCATAGTCACTAAGAGCATGGAATTGGATCATGATTAAAGTCCTAGATCCTATGCCTAGTAGCCATGACCTCTGGTCAAGTAGCAAATTCTCTAAGCCTAATTCTCTCATCTACAAACTAGAATAATAGTGCCTATATCCTAGGTTTTGAGTAGTAAAACAGATAATGCATGTGAGCACACAGTTTGTCCTCATAGTACTAACCTGTTGTATATTCTCAAGACATTTCAGTTATTGTTTTAGTAACACATTATTGGCAGTTCCTATTTGACTATCTATGCATACATTCAAAAAGTTTCATTTGAATGAAACTAGACTCTGCTCTATGTAGTAGGCACGTACCAGTGACCATGACTGCTGTGGCTTCTATCCTCAGAGTGCTAAGAATCTAACAGTCAATTAAGTATGTGATTATAATAAAACAATTACTAGAGTAAGCATGAGTGACAAAATAGTCAAAGCATAACCCATAAAGTACTGAGATACATCAGTGTGTTAGATACTGGCTTTAGGAGCCTTTAAATTAGCAGACAGAGCATATGGATCTATCCCATTTTATAAAAACAGCAGTAAAAATAATCCTATAAATGACTAATTATGTTGTTGACCATGTGAAAGATGTGAAAGATAGATACCAGTTTATTCCCAGTGTTGGCAGGAGGAAGAGATGATACTTTTGTGTATAGTTTTCCCCACATTTATAGTTTGGGGTTAACATGTTACTTTTGAGATTTTTGAGAAATTTTTAATTTATAAAAGTGTTAAGAAACATCTTATTTCTATACAGGGAGATTATTTTAAAGACTCCTACAAAAGTCTTCATAAGAAATGATACGTGTCTGACCAAGGTATTGGAGGAAGAGACGGAACAACAAAAAGGTGATTCTAAGTTGCCATGATTAAACCTTGTAACTGGTAAGATGAAGATATGGAGAAAGAAGAGGAGGCAAGGACAACTTTCAGATCTGTGGAGAGATAAGAGGATACACTTAGCCACCCAGAGAATATAAGGAAGGGATGGGATGCTCTAAACTGAGGGGTTGTGATTTCACCTTTGGGCATGTTGACATATAGGCTGCTCCAGGACATCAGAGAGGAGAAAGCTGTTTGACAAAAGGGTCTCTGTTTCAGGAGAAACATCAAAATTGCAGATAAAGATTGACTGGAAAATCAGTCAGCTTATCATTCATTTATCTACCATCTGCTCTGTGGCAGGCACTTGCTGAAACTGCAAATGCTTGTTTCCTGCCCTCCATTCCCTCCTCCACTTAGCCTCTGACTTCCATGTCTCTATCTTACAGCTTGTCATAACCAATAATTTCAACTAACTCCACAACCTCAGTTCTGAGCTTTTACTTTATGCTCACTACCTCCTATCATTCTAGCTTCCCCTGTCTGGTGCCCTGACTCCAGATCTTCTTTTGCCTCAATGGAACCTATAATTCTCTCACAACCTTTCCACGGTCACTTCTTTTTTTTTAATTTTAATTTATTTTTGAGAGAGAGAGAGAGAGACAGCATGATCAGGGGAGGATCAGAGAGGAGACACAGAATCTGAAGACAGACTCCAGGCTCTGAGCTAGCTGTCAGCACAGAGCCCAATGCAGGGCTTGAACCCATGAACCAAGGGATCATGACTCGAGCTGAAGCTGAATGCTCAACCAACTGAGCCACCCAGGCCCCCCCCCACCTCTGTCAATTCTTAACCTCTTTATGTTTTCATTTTGCCTCTTATCTAGCTTAAATTCTAACTCCCTTTCCCTTGATTACTTACTTCTGCAGAGCTCAGTCATCTCCCCAGCAGCTAGGGGTTTTTCATGTGACTCATTTCTGGCCTGTAAACTGTCAGTAGAAACCTGACGGGTTTCATATGGGTACAGGGGGTGGTTTTGGGAACACTCCTACCTCCCCACTTTATTCTGCCATAAAAGAGGGCAAGATGGTGAAAGCCTTGGCAGCCATGTTGCAACCATGAATGAAAAGCCATGAAAAAGAACTGCCAAGATGCTGGCTGACCCAGAAACACTGGAACAGCTGAGCCAAAGGCAGCAACTGCATCCCTCTGGATATCTTTTCATGCAAAATTCAATCCCTAATTGAGGCAGAGAACATTCCTAAGTATTATGCCCAAATAAAAATGATGGGTGTGTTGCTGAATTCATGTCCTTTTAAGTGTTGTGTTATTATGAATGTTTTCTGCTATAGGCAATGGTGAAAGTTGATGTTTAAACAATGGGAAAACAGTTTTAGATCTGTGTTTTGGAGCCCTCAGTTGGATATATGGAAGTTTATTTATTTTTAATTTTTTAATGTTTATTTATTTTTGAGAGGGGGAAGGGAGGGACAGAGAGAGAGGGAAACAGAATCTAAAGCAGGCTCCAGACTCTGAGCTGTCAGCACAGAGCCCAAAGTGGGGCTTGAACTTGAGAATGGTGAGATTGTGCCCTGAGCTGAATTCGGATGTCCGGCTGAGCACCCAGGCACCTCAAGCTATATGGAAGTTTAAAGAGGGCAACATTTTCCTTCCTTTAGATAACTCTTTCTTTCTCATTCTACGTGGTCTTGGTGAGGGTCAAACATAGCTCCTGACCTCATGGCCCTAGTAATTAGTCCAGTGAATGTGAACCAAGCAGGGTCAGTCAGAATCCATCCTTAGGATTGTTCCAATCAGAGCTAGCAGGAGGCTTAGCCCCACTTCTAGGACAACAGAGGTGGGATGATGTGAAGTTCCAGTCACTCAGGCCATGTAATTCACTGTTACAGTGACTTTCATGGAGGCAGACAGAGATTGAGTTTGGAATGCAGGTTTTCATTAGGGATCAATCAACCCCTGCAAAAGGGAATGGAGAAAATGCATGGTTGGGCAGAGGGAGAAGCAGAATTGAGAAACAGATTTGGCAAATCTTCAGCGAACCTGGCAGGGAGCTCTGGAGTGAGGAAAGCCCATCAATGTCCTGCATAGATCTCAAATGGCTGGTCAGCTTCCCTTAGTCACCAGATGCATGATACCATAAAAAGGTGTGACCTTGAGTGAGGTGGGTCTCTGCAGCTGAGGCAGACTCTCAAGGAACTGACAACTGGAGGTTGCTGGCTCATTGCATTTCCTGCAGTTGGCAGCAAATCTTTTCTAGAAGGGGGGTTTGGCCAGTACATCTCCATGTCTATAACACTACCATATGGAGAAAGTCTGCCTGCAATAGGTGAGAATGGGGCCAACACACTGACAAAAAGAGAGCTGAGAGATGGAAAAAGAAACTTAATAATAGGCTTGAATATACAGACCCAGTCGTACTTGAGGCCAGAACTACTTTTACCATCTTAGTTACCTGAACCAATCGATTCCTTTTTTTGGCTTAGTTATTTTAGGCATGTAAGTCAGAGTTGAAACTGTTCTGTTCAAGTCAGTAATTAATTTGAGGGGACAGTAGTAAAGAGATCTTTATAGGCAATTGGGGAGAATTGATGAAGGGCTAAGATAGTAGCAATGGAGACAGACATGTTACATGTTGTAGGCCAACATGACTAGTTTAATGCATGAACCAAGGAGAACAAGAATTCTCAGATTCACTTCCCAGCATTTGGTTTAGGTGATATGGGAAAAAGTAAAGCAATTTATGGAGATAAGGAATACAGACAGAGCTGGAAAGTGGCAAGAATTTATGAGTTTAAACATGCTATATTCTAAGTGCATTTACTGGGCTTATTTAAAATCAGGAATGGTAATAAAGCTTCAATGAAAAATATTTCTACTAATAGGAAAACTTAAAGCAGTTGGGTAACTCAAGAGTTTTTCTGCTCAGAAGGGCTGTTCATAAAAATAAATTTAAATTAGAAATTTGCTTGAGTCAGTATAAATTAGTCAGATGATGCTCTTTAATTATCATGAAGCTGTGATACCCATCTTCACAAGGACTGATCCACCAAGAAAACTTGAATGTTGTGTCAGTTAGCCAGAATACCTGTGCCCTTGGGCAGTCATAGCTAAAACTTGGAAAATACTCATTACCTCTGTTTTTATCCCCAAGCCTCAGTGCAGACTCCCTTCTTTTGCTTATCATTATGTCATCATTTCATGACATGTTGTAAGTTTCAAGTTTATTCTCTATATGTTTAAGAAAGTTACTTTCTGACAGTATCTAGGGGTTTGCATTTCTCTCTGTAAGATAAATTCTATGAAATCACCTTATGAGAGGATTATTATGGAAATAAATATGATTCACATAAATCTTTATTTACAGAAAATGACACCGATTGATCTTTGCCCCACATGTAGGTGTAGGTCTTCTTCTGGTGTCATTACCCTTGTTTTACTATTCACTACATGAGTAGTGGAAATGAAAGGAAGGCAAAAATCAGGGAGGAGTCTATGATGTATAGTGTTTGCTTTATTAGATTCCCAAACCTGGAAATAAAGATATTATGTGTTATATATACTATTTAATTTCCTCATTTCAGCTCAACTGTAGATTTGAAATCTCTACTTATGGGAGGAATTAGTAATATAACAACACCTGCTATATTGATGATATGCAATCATCCTACAGTTGACATTACTGTGAGTGAGGGGCTGCCCTAACATTTTGCCTGTCTAAAAAAGTGTATAATCCAAAGGCACAGACAAAAAAAGTGTTGGATAATTGTGGTTACTAATATTCATACCCTGCATCAGATCCTCATTTTGGTAACTCTGCCTCATTATTCTTCAACTTAGTTCTTTTTCAGTTAACTCATGGTCTCTTATTTGTGATTGCCTCACACTGTCTAAAGATTCATTCAATCCTCCCTAGGACTTCTACTCACTTAACCCTCCTCAATTCCTCTGAAACATGAATTCTTGATGGGAACAATATCACCCCAAAAGGGGCCAGCTGTTAAGTATAAACTGGGCAAGAACATCTTAGATATTAAAATGGTTTGTCATCCTCCAAAGGACCATAGTACATAAGCAGATATATAGAATATTTTTGCTTTCAATTTCATGGGGGAATGACTACTGAAAAATGTCAAACAAGGCACCTTAGGGAATGATAAAAAAAAAAAAAGCCAAGAAACACTGACCTAGAACAACCACCTACCTGAATGTTCGATGATTTCAACACCTATTTACTCTCACCCTCCCCTTCCTTGTCCTTGTGATCTTTCTGTAGTGTCCAATGCTGTCTAATATAAATAAAATGTGAGTCTCACATGCAATTTAAAATTTTCTAATAATCGTATTAAAAAAGGTAAAAAGAAACAGGTGAAATTGATTTGAATAATGTATTTGATTTAACCTAATATATCCAAAATATTCAACATATAATCAGTATATTAATTATTAATTAAATATCTCATTCTTTTTTATATAAGATAAATCCTCAAAGTCTAATATATATTTTATTCTTACTGAATATTTCAACTTTCACTGACATTATTTGATCTGTTTCTGGATTATATACAATGGCTAAAAAGTAGAATCATATATCCAAGTTATTCTAAACATACTTAAACATTCTTAATAACTAAATATAGTATCCAGGATTTTAATTTAAATTGAAATTAATTTAAGTTAGGTAAAATAAAAATTTCAGTTTCTGAGTCACTCTCGGCAGATTTTAAGTGCTCAAAAGCCATGTATAGCTGGTGGCTATTGTAGAAAAATCAGGTTTGGTCTAGAATTCCTTCCCAATTTTTTTCTTCCTTTTTTAGAAGTTATAGTTAGTTAACATTCAGTGTAACATTGGTTTAGGAGAAGAATTCAGGTTTTTTTTTCACACTTTTCCCCCCCCCTGGATTACTAGGTACAAATGTGAAGATGTAGAATTGTGAGATGCTGGTCAGGACTGATATAGGATATCAAAATTCATTTGAGTCCTTACTGTTATACAGGCATCATATGGCTGATGTTGTGTGGACTGCCCTGCACAGCATAGCTACTAACAATGTCACAACTTCTCTATTCTGACTTCAGGACAGACATCACAAATTAAAGATGGCGCTCTTTCCCACAGAGCTCAAGTGCAGGCTCAGAATACATTTATAGGTTATTTCAATTCATGTAACTCCTCTTAAGACAGAGTTTAAGTCAGCCACAATAAATATATTGGAGTTACCATAAAAGTTGAAAGCATTCTTCCATTCTTTTCTTTGTTTATCCTACCACATTCCTTTCCAGAATATATTTCAAGTGATGGGTTTTAAAATGGGTTATATAATGATTCACAGGCATTAGAAGGCAAGTACCCATAGAATAGGAGTCAAAAGCAAATCCCTGTCATAAAACAGGCTTGGCCTTGAATCTACTTTTACCACTTACCATCTGTATAATCTTGGGAAAGTCACCTAACTTCTCTGAATTTTATTTCCCAACCTAAAAAATAGAAATAACACCTGCTTTGTAAGATTATTATAATAATTTAAAAATATAGGACATATCATGCATTTGGCATAAAGTCTGGCACATAGTAAGCATTTAGATTAAATTGATATCTATCATCTTGAGTTAATTAAATATTACATAAATGATCAGTGTTCACAGTTTTTGGCTTCTCTACGGGATTTTAACTTCTTGGAAAGAAGAATTATGTGTCATTCTATGTTTTTTATCCTTTCCAGAGGTTAGTATAATTCTAACCATAGGGCTGTACTTCAAGGACTATTGAATGAACAAATCAATGTACCTGTAAAGTTACAATTGTTCTCATAATATTTAAAAAGATAAATATGCATTATCTGATAAATTGTTAGTATCCAAAATGCATAAAGAACTTATACAACTCAACAACCCCAAAATAATCGTATTAAAAAAATGGGTAGAAGAACAGACATTTTTCCAAATAAGACCATACAAATGGCCAAAGAAATATGAAAAGTTGCTCAACATCACTTATTATCAGGGAAATGCAAATAAAAACTACAATATCACCTCACACCCATCAGAATGGCAAAAATCAACAACATAAGAAACAATAGGTGTTTGCAAGAATTTGGAGAAAGGGGAACTGTCTTGCACTATTGATGGGAATGCAACCTGGTTCAGACAGTCTGGAAAACAGTATGGAGTTTCCTCAAAAAGTTAAAAATAGAACCATCCTATGATCAAGCAATCTTACTACTAGGTATTTATCCAAAGAATACAAAAATACTAATTCAAAGGGATACATTCACCCCCATGTTTATAACAGCATTATCTACAATGGCCAAATTATGGAAATAGCCTGTGTCCACTGACTGATGAATTGGTTAAAATGTGTTATGTATACATGCATGTGTGTATACACACACACACATATGCATACACTGGAATATTACTCAGATACATAAAAAATAAAACTTGACATTTGCAATGGCAGGAATGGAGCTAGAGAGCATTATATAAAGTGAAATTAGAAATAGACAAATATATGATTTCAGTTATGTACATTTTAAGAAAGAAAATAAATGAGCAAAGGGGATAAAAGGGAGAGAGAGAAGCAAACCAAGAAACATACTCTTAACTATAAAGAACAAACCTGATGGTTACCAAGAGGGAGGTGTGTGTGGGAATGGGTTAAATAGATGATGGGAATTAAGAAGTGCACTTGTGATGAGCACAGGGTGATGTACAGAACTGTCAAATTACTGTATTTTATACCTGAAAGTAATATCACTCCATATGTGAGCCAACTAAAATTTAAATTAAAAGTTAAGGAAAGATAAATATTCCTATTCAGATCAAATAGCTATTAAACACAGGCTGAGGACATTTCTGTGACACCAGAATGAAGTCTAAGGACTATAGGTGGAGGCAGGTCAAAGATCCCAAGATCTATGTCAACATATCTTAGAGACCATTACATTATTAGTGTTTTAATTGAAGCTTAGATCATAGGAAGAATAGGACAACATGGTAAAGACATGGTACAGAGCACAGTTTCACAGAGGAATGAAAGCAAATTGAAAGGTCTCAGCATCAAAAAATTGGAAGTTAAGTAGGAGTTTTTAGGGAAAGATTGGCAATAGGCAAGAAATACATGTCCCAGTAGGGGAGCATATCATGTCATAGCTGGAGAACACATGGTTAAGGCAATCAGAGGGTCATCCTGGCAATCAATTAGTTTTAAGTATATTTGATGTCATGTAGAAGTTCAGCTATTGAGACTATCTTGGAGCAGCACTTTAACATCTAGAAGAAACTGTGAGAGGTAAGTCAGGAAACCAAGTCTAAACGAAACACAATAGTCATCTAAATGAAACCCAGAGAAACACTCAATGCCATGGATTAAACTACCATACTTTTGAACTTGAATTATGGCAATGGGGCACCTAGTGGCTTAGTCAGTTGAGTGTCTGATTTAGGCTCAGGTCATGATCTCATGGCTTGTGAGTTCGAGCCCTGCATCAGTCTCTGTGCTGACAGCTCAGAGCCTGGGGCCTGCTTTGGATTCTGTGTCTCTGTCTCTCTCTGCACCTCCCCAGCTCATATTCTGTCTCTCCCTCCCTCTCTCTCCCTCTCTCTCTCAAAAATAAACATAAAAAAATAAAAAAAATTATGGCAGTAATTTATATGGCTCCTCTTCCTCCTCTCATCTTTCTCTCCTTCCTTTTCATTCTCCACATGGCAGCCAGAATGGAATTTCCAAAATGCACAATTGATCCTACTATCCCCCTAATTTATACCTTTCAAAATCTCCATATTGTTGCTAAAGTTCAAACTCTCTAAAATGATCTTCTGGTTTGTATAAAATCTATTCCTTCTTAATTCTTTGACCTGATTGCTCAACACTGGAATTTAAAAACCAATGACACCAAAGTCTTTCCAGTTCTTCCAATACAACACTAAACAGCATTGTTTAGGTCTTGGTTAAAAGGCATTTCTTCTAGGAAATGGTCTCAAAACTATTAAGTTTGATTTAGTTGCCCTTGTAATTTCTTCTATGTATATTCTATCTCTTCTTTGTAATTTCATCACTTACTCCCCAATTCAATCAGGATAGGGATCATCTATATTCTCTTCAGTTATATCTCCAGGCCCCAACATGCATAACGTGTTCAATCAATATTTGTTGAGTAAATAAATGTATGGTGGAAACTTACTTATAGGGAACAAGACTGGTCTCTGATTCTGAGCATTAATACTATAGGGCAAGTAGCTAGACTAGCTAGATGCTGAGCCCAGTACTGAACAGAGGTTACAAGAGATCTCCTTGATTATATTCAGAGGATGGGAATAGTAAACATTTTACATGCTTTAGTTGTGGTTAGGATGGAGCCTGATGCTTTCCTACCCATGATTTTCTTCTATTTCCAGGCTAATAATAGATTTTAATTATTGTTACCTATGTTCACATTAGCACTGCCACTGAAAGAAAAAGGAGCACATGATAGTTATATCTTATAATTTTCATACAATTATTACACATCCCAATAGTGAATATTGTCAGTCTTTCTGTAACCTAGATAAGTATATAGGATACAAAATAAGCATTCTAACAATTGACTGACAAATTAATATGTGGGAAGAGCAAAACCACCATATTTCCTTGATCAGAATTACCCAGAATAGTAATCTACTTTATGTGATCCTCCTTCTCTAATGAATTTTACTCTAAAATTCCAATATTTACATATATTTTTTTAAAATCCTGCACTTTTAGCCAAGCGTTTTTCATTTTACTGATGACTGAAGTCCTTGAGCAATATAGCTAATATACAATATTTTGTCCCTCTACATAAAAACAAAGTAGGGCTCTTTGTGACCTTGACAGTCATGACCTCTGTTGTGAAATGTCATCATATCATTATAATTCAGAGGCATTGAAGATATTTTATTGGTCACATACTTCCAAGGATCCTGCCAAATTTCTTTTGATGAATAAAGCAGCATTGGGTTACTCTTGATTTTCTTTTCTCCTTTCCAACCTGATGGCAATGGTGGGAGTTTACCCATTCCAACTCTCATTGTTACCCTACTTGAAAGAAGTCCTCTTGTACTCCCCCATAGCAACCTCGAGTATCTCTTTAAAACACTTGTTGGAATATATGTATTTACTGTTTTATTATGTTTTATGGGTTTCTAACTGAGTTTATCACAAATAAGCCCAATGAAGGCAGAGGTTAATCTACTTAGCTTGTCAAGTTGTATTCCCTAATATCTAGCATAGGATCTACCATATAACAGGCACTGAAAAATGGTTCTTTGAATTACTGAGTAAGTGGACTGAACATTTTAATCCTGAGTGTGTTCAGATTTTGTCAGAAAACAGAAGTCACTCTAGTATTTTGGGTAAGCAGAAAATTAATTCAGAGCACTGGAATTGCTGGGGGAGAGACTTGGGTGATTTTTTTTCAGTTAATTTGAAAGGACTGCAGGAGAGCCCCTATCAATGATCCTGGTTGCATGGAGTACTGAAGCGGGTTAGTCTCAAGAGGGTGGCTGGAACCACTGAAAGTTTCTGCTGATGATCTCAGCTGCTTGCTTGTAGCAAGTGATTCCTGGGAGAAGCACTGAAAGTGAAAGAGCGTTGCCAACAATGATCTCATCAGTCTGCAAACAGCTGCTGCTGAGAAAAATGGCTTCTTTTTAAAATCTTTGTGAATGCCTCATTGGCAGAATCGAAACCTGAATGACACTAGAAAGGGATTCTGGGACTTGTAGTTCTACCGTGTAGACAGGGATAAGGGTAAAATTCATAAAAGGCAATTCAGTGCACTGAGGCTTTAGAAGGGAGCCTCTTACCAGAGTAAGAATGATCTAGACTAACTTCCATGATGAAAGGGATTCTTATCTTTTTAAATTGGTCTGCCTGGGTATCTACGGCAGTGATAGCTAGCTGAGCAACACAGAATTACCCTCCTCTTTCATAGTTTCTGGGAAGTGGCTACCTAGCTACTTTCTCAAGCTTCCCTTGTGTATAAGTGGGACCTGTAACTAGTTCTTGCCAATGCACTTTGGACAGAAGTAATGTGTTTCTATTCTGAGCTGAGGGTGTTAAGGATCAGGTACGCCATTGTCCAAAGTCTCTTTCTTTTTGCTTGTTGTCTGGCTGAGGGTAGAGCATCCACCAGAAGATTCTGAAGAGATCCCGGGACAAGGCGGTCGCTGATGGAAATACACAGGATTTTGACATCACTTGGATGAGAGTTGCTGACTCGGGATATCTGATCAGACTTGGTGTATGAGAACTGAAACACATAGTGTAAAACCAGTGAACTTTTGGGGTTGCTTGGTCCTAATGCTTAAGAAATATTTGATGTATATTTCCATAATTTGGCGACTGTTAATAGCGCTGGCATAAACATTGGGGTGCATGTATATACACAAGCTACAGTATATAATGTTAAGTAAAAAAAAGTCAGTCAGAGAAAAAGACAAATATATGATTTCATTCATATGTGGAATTTAAGAAACAACAGATGAACATAGGGGAAGGAAAGGAAAAATAAAATAAAAACAGAGAGGGAGGCAAATCATAGGCTTTTAAATACAGAGAACAAATTGAGGGTTGCTGGAGGGGAGATATGAGGGGGGATGGGCTAAATGGTGATAGACGTTAAGGAGGACACTTGTTGGGGGTGACCACTGGGTGTTAAATGTAAGTGACAAATCACTGCGTTCTACTCCTAAAACCAATACTACACTGTATGTTAACTAATTTGAATTTAAATACATAAGTTTTGAAAATATCAATAATAAAAATTGCTCTATATAAAAAAGAAATATTGATGAGTAAATAAATAAGAAAGAGAGGCTTGCCACGCTCTTTGCAAAGACTGCTGTGTCATAGCCTAAGGATGAGTGCCCAACACAGGCAGACTCCATTCTAGCATATTCTTAGTGTGCTTCTTCTCCTTTACTTCCCACACAATCTCCAAATGTTGTTCAGAGATATGACAAGGCCAGTTTGATAACCAATCAGAAAGCATATCTCACGGTTAGGAATTTAAAATTCTTTTTATTTTTAAAGTTTATTTATTTATTTTGAGAGAAAGAGAGAGAGCTTGGGTAGAGAGAAAGAATTTCAAGCAGGCTCTATACCATCATCACAGAGCCCTATGTGGGGCTCAAATGCACTGCGAGATCATGACCTGAGCTGAAATCAAGAATTGGATGCCTGACTGAGCCACCCAGGTGCCCCAGGAATTAAACATTCTTTGTTAAAACAGCTTTCTAATCAAAATTTTTTAGAAAAAAAAAAGCTGTAAGAGATGTCATCCCTTAACATAACTGGTTTGCCTGATTAAAACTCAGAACTCCTGGTTAGTAATTTCTACACGACAAATGAAGAATAAGTGAGGATCCCATGTGACAGACCTGAAACTTCCTTCTAATCTTGTCAGAGGATCAGCTATTGGAAATTAGCCAAGTCATTATTTTCTGATAGGTTTTCAGATTCTTCTACTAAATCACTTTAATCCTAGCAGCAGCGATAAATGATAAACAACTCAGTAATAGGCACTATATAAAGTACTTTGTGTGTACCACCACCTCATTAATTCCACACACAAAACAACTTATTATCACGATTTTACTGACGAAGAGGAAGCTGATGTTCAGTGAGATTAAGAAACATTCCTAAGGCCACACATGTATTTAATAGTTTTCTTTGATCTAGAAAATAATTTGTGCATTTGTTGGTAACTTGCCCACGCTCACAACTAACTAGTAGGTTTTCTTGCCAAAACTGTATTTGGTGTCATTATTTTCTTTACTAAATATCTGTTAAGGAATGAGTTGTTTCTTTATGTATTTGGCAAGAAGTCTCTCTTGATTTCAGAATCTTCCATTTTATACTCATTTCTCCATGTCTGAAGACTGCATTCTGTATGAGTTATCTCTTGCTCTGCCATTGTTTTTAAAACCAGAGACTATTTGGTTAACCTGGTCTCATTGATTTAAGGAATGAAAAATGTTGGCATTTCCAGTATCTTAGAACTAGAGAGTAAAAGGGCTTTATTAAAGGAATTTTGTTTAAAATAACTGTAAGCTTCAGTTGAATACCTATGAATATTTCCCATGTCAAGCTTTCACAAAGTAAATACCTACAAGCAGAATAATGTGAGAAGATTTGATTTGAGATATAAGCCTAGAATTTCTCTGTTGGTATGTGCAGTAACAGCTAACAACAACAACTGCAAATATGATTTCTATGATTATTCCTCTTATTGCCCCAATTATTTATTGGATGCCCATTATTTTCATTCACCATACTAGTTATTTACATACAAGAACACTAATCTTTAAGACACTATGAGGTAGACGCTGTCTCTATTTCACAGCTGAGTAGGCTGAAGCTAAGGGAGATTGAAAAGTTTCTCCTAGGGACATAGATAGGGCTAATTAGTGCCACAGATTAGATTTGAACCTGACGTCAAGTCCTGCTATCTCCATTACATCAGGCTGTCTCTAACTCATTTATAAAGAAACATTGGAAACACAGTCACATTTACTTACCTGGAATCAAAGAGAAATAATCAGCAGTATATTTGAGTGATTCCAGAACGTATATTAAGGTGTCCTATTTCTGTGTTTTCTCCTTCCTGTGAGCCGCCTTGCCAATTCTCTTCTGCTATCCAGGTCCTGGCCAGCCAATTAACACACAAGCTGTATATTTTTTGAGCTGGTAACAGGTAAATGCTAGCCATGTAAATACTTCTCCTAAAAAGTCCTCCTGGCTTTCTTCCATGCAGATGGTGCCTTAAGCAGGACTTGAGAGGAGGAAGGGCTGGTATGGGGGAGTAGAAAAGAAGAATCAAGGAGTCAGGCAGTCAGCTTAGCAGACAGATGGAGGGAGCAAACATAATTTACTTTAGCTCCACAGGTTCACTGAAAACTATTAAGAAAAGGCATGACATCCACCCCTACTGATGAACAGTATTAATATCATTAGCATTATTGCTTTAGCTCTATAATTTTATGAAACAGAAAAGGAGAAAAAAATTGAGAACAGAAGCAAAGTTTGACCCAATAAAATTAGAGGCTTTATTTTAAAATTTAAGTGTGACTTGATTTTCTACTGGGTGGCTGCTTAACTATTTGCATTGCTGCCAAAGAACTGCGTGCTCTGATACACAGCTGTTTCTCACCCAGAAAGCTAATACCCCAGCTGAGCAGCCTTAGAATCTGGATGAGAAACTAGCATATGGCTTGTTAGAGTAGTGATTCTACACATTAGAATCACCTGGGAAACCTTAACAATTTTGCTGTCTGGGTCTCCTTCTCAGAGATTCTGATTTAATTGTTCTGGGTATGGGGAAATCTCAAAATGTCCCCAAGCATTTCTAATATGGAGACAAAACTGAGAACTAGTCAGCAACTAGGCCAGCCTGAGGAGACTCCACACTGAAAATCCTTGGGATCTGTAAGGGAGAATGACACTAACCAGCTATTCCTGATACGTTACTCTTATATAACTTCGTCAGTTTCTTTTCTTCTCTCTTTGAAGAACCCAAGACTATCCAGCATGAAAAAAAAAGGGGACCCACAGTTGTTTTGGGAAATTGGGCCTCTTTGAGACTTGCTACGCTGGGTAAGAATTTATGCTTTGGCTGGCTGGGAAATGAATAGATTAGAGATGGTGGAAGATGAATTAGAGACTAAGGAAATATGGTACGGTGGGAAAAATTAACTTGGAATTAAAACACTGGAATTCATTTCCGGCTTTGCCACTCACTGTGTGTGAATGATTCTTTTACCTTTCTAGTTGAAGAAAAGATCTATTTGATCCTTGAGGTATTTCCTGGTTTGAAAAACTCATTAGGAGAGAAGAGGTGGGAAACTCTCCTTGCAGTTCAGGAAGCAGTGCTTGGGGGGCTCAGCCCCTTCTTCAACTTACATTGGTTTGCAGAAAACTGGAGCAAGCCTGCCTCATTCAACGCTTGCCTGGCTTCAGGAAGCCTCATGGAGCTGCATGAAGAAGAGTCTCTGATCCCAAGTAGTAGCTGGGGTTTCCCGTTCCTTAGTTTCCATCTCCCTGACACTTTTTCCTGGATCACACGGATTTTCTGCTCTGTGGGTATGATTCCTTTCCTTCAGTGATCAACCACCCTTTAAAGGAGTCCTTCCCTTGTGTCCACCTGGCGTTTCTTTTTTTACCACTTCCAGACACCTACACTTCCCTGCGCAACCACTGCTGGTGCTCAGCTAGGTCCAGCTTACTCCAATCAGATGCTTTTCCCTGAGTCTAGGAAATGGAGAGTTCTGCTCTTTTGAGATGAAGAGGCTACCGTGGGGTCGAGAGGGCAGCGGTGCTCTTTGTAACAAGTGACCGGTGGCCACTTCTCTATTCCCATGTCTCATGGGCAGAAGGTGGTCATGACTCAGCAAAGGGATAAAAACTTCCCTTCCCCCTGGGCTTTCTGCACTTGATTGAGAGGGGGCTGCTTTGGAGTGACCGACCCCACTTTCAAACCCCAGCTTCTCAGAGTGGAATGTGAGCACAAGCCTTTCAGAGGTTTGGACAGGGTGAGCTGCACGCAAGGGAGGACAGAGAGGTGTAATATGTCCTCTAAGCTTCCAGTCCCTGGTGGTCCATGTTGTAGCCGGTGCTCAAGGAGAAGCTAATGGCAGGGATTCTCTCCACCTGGTGGAGGTGGACAGGATTATGATCTACTTGTGGTTTTGAAAATTTATGCATTGGAATCACCTGGGGGTCTTCAAAGAGCCATACAGTTGCCTGACTCCAGCGGGACTGTTAGATGAAAGGAGGGTGCATAACGAAGAGAAGACTGAGAGAAGCAGATCTTATCTGAAAATATTTTCCAACAATAATGTTAATAACAGTGATGAGGCGCACGTTGTATACAGGGAACTAGGTAAAGCACTCAGCATGGAAAGGCTTAGAAGTAACTAGCTGAGGTCACAGTTTGTCAACAGCAGAAGCCAGACTCTGATGCAGTTATCTTCAGACCTTGTTCATTCTTAACTGTTTAATAAGAACAGACTTCAAGGGTTGTAAGCAGCTGTCTTATCACTTAGTTAAGGTTTAGAATAAGCTAGAGTGGGTACAGGGAATAGGTAAAGTGTCCAGAATCACTTCCTGACAGTGGAAGGTGCTCAGAATCTTGAGGGAGGAAGATAGGCAAGAGAAGCCAGCGTAGCTGAGGACAGTGGTTTTCAAAGTGTGTTCTCTGCATCAGCACAACAGCATCACCTAGAAGCTTGTTAAAGATGCAAATTCTGGGGGCACCTGGGTGGCTCAGTTGGTTAGGCTCTGACTTCGGCTCAGGTCAGATCTCACGTTCGTGGGTTCAAGCCCCATGTCAGGCTCTGTGCTAGCTCGGAGCCTGGAGCCTGCTTCCGGTTCTGTGTCTCCTTCTATCTCTGCCCTTCCCCCTCTCATGCTCTGTCTCTCTCTGTATCAAAAATAAATAAAAAAAATGCAAATTCTGGGGGCACCTGGGTGGCTCAGTGGTTTAGCGTGAGACTTGGGCTCAGGTCATGACCTCACGGTTTGTGAGTTCCAGCCTGGTGTCGGGCTCTGTGTTGACTGCTCAGAACTGGAGTCTGCTTCGGATTCTGTGTCTCCATTTCTCTCTGCCCCTCCCCCACTCACACTCTGTTTCTCTCTCTCTCACTTAAAAATAAATAAACATAAAAAACAAAAAGAAATGCAAGTTCTTGGCCCCTACCCAGACCTATTTTACCAGAAACTCTGGGGATGGGCTCTGCCATCAGGCTTAACAAGTTCTCCAGGTGATGCTGATGTCCACTAAGGTCTGAGAACCACTATCTTAGAAGAACATCTGATCCCACTCCAGGCTCAGGTGTAGACCCTTAAGGAGAAGTTTGATGCTGTGCAGGCTTCCTAACAGGAGTTTAAGGAATGGGACAGGGGCTATTGTGACCTAGGTGAGGCTTGGCAGGAGGTAGGGTACCAGGTCTTGGCTTTGGGGGTCAGGGAAGGACGGCACCCTTCCCATGCCTGTGTCCTCCACACGTCTATAGAGAAGGTCTTATTCTCTTTCTCCCCCTGTGTAGGGTCTGGTTTATTTCCCCTGACTGGTGACTCTGGGAATCCTGTGTGTGACTTTCCTGCTTTATGGTTCCTCCTGCCCCACCGAGTGAAGAAACTGTAAAGGTCGCTGTTGGTTCACAAACTGCCCCCCTTAAACGGAGAGTAAAGAGAGCCAGAAGAAAGAGGCTGAGCAGGAGATTGGTAATAAGCAAGGAAACTTACATAAGAGGATGGTCTTGGGTGGCTGCAAGAGGAATAGATCTCCACTGCCTCCCTCCAAATCTTAAAAGTTTATATAGATGCTCTAACAGGATTCAGTGGCATATACCCTTAGGTAGTCTCAACAAGACATTGCTCTCTCAAGACCACATTCTTGAAACAGTTCCCATTATTGGAACAGTGGGTAAAATGTGCATTTCAGGGATCGGGGTGGGGTTAGGAGCCTCCTACTGATCAGGTTCAGTTGTAGGTCAACGGGCAGTCACACATCTCTTCTAGCAGTTGCTAATCAGTGGAAGGCGTGGTATATGAGCTGCAAAGGAAAGGGAAGGAGCTGAGGAAGCTCCTGGAGCAGGTGTGGCAGAAGCTGGGAAATGGCAGCATCACCAGGGAAGTCTCCCCGGGAGAAAGCTCCTTACCACACATAGCACCCATGTACCCTCCCTCTTTTACACCCCCCCTCCCCCAGAGACTGACATTCTGAGGACCTGAAGTGGTCGGATGGGGAGCAGACCACACAGAAAAATGGGCAAAGCTTAAACAGCAGGTAAGGAGGGAGGGGAAAGCATGTGGAGAGGTCAGGGTGTAAAGGCTGGGCAGAAATGCTTTGGTGAGTTTTGAGCTTTTGCCTCTTTCTCACACCTGTCTTGTTTCATCTTGTAGAAAAGAGGGAGAGTAGTTCCACACATGACGAGAAGCCTCAAGAAGCAGGAGGCTGTAGTTTTCAGGGAAAATAAGCTACTCCAACAGTTGGTGGTCATGCTAGACAGAGCTGTGGCTGGACTCCTGGGCTGCCTGTGGGACATTCTCACTGAATTCCCATGTGGTGGAAAGAGAGAGGAATACACCCTGGGTCAGGCTGGTGATGGATAAACAGGTGGTTATTAAGGGCTCAGGGGAGATAGTAAGAGTGGTGGGAGTGGTGCTTTCTCCAGATTACCCTGTTAAACAGGAGTCAGCTGGGAAACAAGTCCACTGTCTAGAAGGCTTCTGCTTGTGCGCTCCTAAACTACTTGCTTGATGGGTCCTATGTACTGAAGACAGTCAATTTTTCCCCTTTCCTGCTGTATACCACTTTCCCCTCCCTAGAAAGCTCACTTGCTTGTGGTATTTGTGAAAAACTGACCAACAGTGCAAGCTTAGTGTTTGAAATTCTTTAGTAAGTGGGGGTTCAGTTTTGGTGCTGTTTGTGGGAGGAGTGTGGGGGATCCGGGAAACACTGAACTAATGAGATCATTCTCCGTCTGTGGTCTCGATGACTGTCCTGTCCCTTCACTGTTCCCGGGGGTAAGGACTACACATTTTGCAGTGTCTAGGTCTCCCTGTCAACAAAGGAAAGGGACTCCCCAGGAGGGAGGGACTCTTTTACTCATCAATTTTAGCATTTACTGTGACTTCTATGCTCTGCCATCCAACCCTGTCAGCCTCCTTTTTATTGTTCGTATATCCTGAGTTTTGTCTGGATGTAGTTTTAAAAAAATCTTTCAGGAACTAACCTAAAAATGTGTTGCAGAACTTTACAACAACTGTCATTAATTATGTTTACCTGATGTTGGATGCTGTTGCCTTGGTTGACAGCACTCTTTTCAACTCACATCATCTGTGATAAAGCCTGAACGTGACAAGTATTTCTTAGCTTCCTGTTCCATTAGAGAGGACATGTGGCTTAGTTCTGACCAAAAAGTATAAGGGAATATTTTTAGGGAACTCCTAAGAAAGAGAGATGTGTGTTTGAGATAGCTCTCTTCTTCACCCCCTAATAGCTGTTAGGTGTGTAATGAGTGATTCTGTCCTGGTAACAGCTATGTATTCATGAGGTGGCAATTATGAAGGTGAAAGCTAACCTCTTTAGGATGAGGAACAAATGGGTTGAAAATATCTTAATCTTCAAGAAAATTATTTCCTCAATTCACTGAAAAGAAAATAATAATTATGGACCCACATGCTCCTGTGTGGCTACAAAAGCTCTGTTTGGAGCTAATTTTTTGGTTAAGCATTCTGTGACTTGCCTCTTTTTAATATCACAGTTTATCTATTTCTGGAATCTGTATCTTACTGTGTTCTGTTGACTGATAGCTTTCTTTTTTTATTATAATTTTTTTTATTTATTCATTTTCGACAGAGAGAACATAAACGGGAGAGGGACAGAGAGAGGGAGACACAGAATCCTAAGCAGGCTCTATGCTCTGAGCTGAAAAGCACAGAGCCCCACACAGGGCCCGAACCCATGAGCCACAAGATCATGACCTGAGCTGAAACCAGCTGCTTTAACCAGCTGAGCTACCTAGGCGTCTCAGCAGGCATCTTTAAGTACCTTTATTCAGGAAGATGGCAGGAGTGGTATGCAAAACTTTGAGGCACTATATCTGGGAATATTTTTGCCTTTACATATGAATAACTCATTTCTGTACCATAGAATTCTTGTATAGTTGGCCTACAGTGTTATCTTAGTTGCAAGTGTAGAACATAGTGATTTCACAATTCTAGACATTACACAAAGCTTCCCATAAGTGAAGTTACCATCCGTCACCATACAACATCGTGTTATTGACTATATTCCCTATGCTGTGCTTCTCAGCCTTGTGACCTATTTTATACCTGGAAGTTGTACCCTTAATCCCCTCACCTATTTGCCCTCACTCCCTCCCCTCTGACAAACACCAGTTCTATTTGAGTCTGTTTCTGGTTTTAGTTGTTCATTTTGTTTTTTAGATTCCACATTCTTGGCTCACGGTTTTTCCCCTGAAATTTCCATACAAATTGCCCCATGGTTTCCTGTATCTATTGGGCTCATTAAAAAGCTCAGGGGACAGCCTCATTTCTTTTCTTCCCACCCGGTCCCCAACATCTCCCTGTGATGTAACCAAGTGTTTGTTATTGTTTGTTACTTTCCTTAGTGTATCGTGAGCCCTTTTTATCTGCTTGAATCTTTCTTCAGTTTAGGAAAATCATCTAAAATCTTCGTACGTACTACATTTTGTCTTAAGCCAGGTATGAAGGTATCTAAAAACACTTATTAAGCTAATACTCATTCACATCTTAAATATCTAGGCAGTTTTTCATATATTTTATCTACTTTGCTTGCTGTATCTTTTTAATCTAATTCTGAAAGATTCCCTGTGGTTGATTTTCTGTAGTTGAATCTGATCTTTGCTGACATTTAAGGTGGCACTATACTATTACATTATTTGTTTTCTTGTTTTTTCCCTGCTTAATGTTAGTGTTCTTTTCCTGTCTTGTGTATTCTCTCTGTATCTTTGGTCTCCTTAATTTTTTCTGATTTCTCTGGCGGATAATGTAAATGGTTGACTGCCCCCGGCCCACTTCTTCCTGTGTGTTCATTACTGAGCTGGAGCAAATCTATTCCTGACTCCTATTTCCTCCAAGTAGTATTTACATGGCTGATGGTAGCCTTTTTCTCTTAGAAGTTAAGGTGCTTAACTGAATTGTTACATTTTCATCAACTGTGAGGGGCATGGGGAGGAAGAGAAATGCATCCATTGGAAAACATTCCATTTTTGGTTATTTGGAATGGCTGTCCTAAGGCTGCATTTCTTCTACTCCAGGAATATAATGCCAGGAGGGCCAACCCTACCTTGTTGGTAGAAATAAAGAATGCTCTTCTACTTTGGGCGAGTGTATTTCCAGTTGGAAAAGTCTGCTGCATTGGTGAGAAGCAAGATCAGAAAACATTTCATTGCGGTTTTTATTTGGTATGGCCAGAACTCCTCTGAATGAGACCTCTTGGCCCTGGTATGTGCTGGTGATAGGACACTGAGCTGAGATGTGCCACCCTCCCCGCTAGCCCTACCACCTCTAACTTACAAATACTTATTTTTGTCTCCCCTAGGATTTCCTCACTACTTTTGGGGAAGTGGAATTGTGCTTATGTTCTTGTTGAGACTTTCAAGCTAATACCTTCATTATATGCAGTAAAAATCCCTGAGGCTTTTGGCATGCTGGATTGCAGGAAGCACTCCTGTGCTTGTGGATGATCTGGGAACTGACTTTCAGTATCTGTTTCCCCCTCTTTTTAGGTGCCTCTCTGTATGCAAGAGCTAGAAAAATAAATCCATTTCCTAGATACTCTTGCAGCTAGAATTCGAACTGTGACTTAGTTTACCATTCAGATACAGTTGCATGTGATTTGGGAGAGAGAAATGAGGTGCTGCCTGTTCTGGCTTCTGTTGGCAAATGCCATCCTGGGGTACCCAGTTTTGTGGTGGCTTCCTGACTATGGGGTGTCAGCATGCCATGCATGTAGATGCCTGAATACAAAGCTGCCGTTTTCTTCCTAGCCCCGTTTTGTAGTGTCGTTCTCTGTCATTTCTGAAAATGATGATTCAGTTTTCTAGTGATTCTGATAGCCATTTAATATCCTATACAAAACTTTCTGCATAAAGTAATTAGATTCACTGCCTCTGGAATTTGACCAATGTGAACTCCAGTGGAAGATTTTTCCCTTTTCTTATTTTTTCTTTATGATTTGGCACAGTTTCTAAGAAGGATTTTGGATATCTGCTACCATACCGCTGTCTTTTCTAAAAGTCTTTTTTACATTATACTGCATTTCTTCATGGGTAGTCTTTATATATTTCAGATCAGTCATAAAATTTCAGATAGTTAAAGCAGTCTCTGTGTTTGCATCTTTGGAAGTTTGCTTAGGTAGTAAGATAATTTTTGTGGAGATTTCGTACACACCCCACAACTTCAAAGCCTTTTCTGTCATATAAACCCCATTTTACTATAAACCAGAAAACCTCTGCGTGAATCATTTTTACTGGTTTACTTTGTGTAAGAAGGTTTATTTTATAACCGTTCTGAGTTCTTGATGCCATGTGTTCTTTCTCCTGCATTCACTGTGAACATTGTTCATTTTATTGCTGTCACTA
Organism: Suricata suricatta; assembly: GCF_006229205.1. Classification (NCBI taxonomy): domain Eukaryota; kingdom Metazoa; phylum Chordata; class Mammalia; order Carnivora; family Herpestidae; genus Suricata; species Suricata suricatta. The sequence continues at coordinate 110,988,327 of NC_043700.1, forward strand.
TCCTACCCTCCTGGCATAGTACGATGGGGGGATTTGAAGTAAACCCGCTTTTATTACCTGTGTATGCATCTGTCAGACCTGAGCATATGGAAGGGCTAGGAAGGAAGGCTTCCTGTAGGATGAATATTTAAACTGATTTTAAAGAAGCTGTAGGCTTTAGTCTAGTGTCAAAGAGGGAGTGACCGTGTTCTAGGTAGAGCAATGTTTAAGAAGTACAAAGACTCAGATGGGAGAAAAACATAATAGGTTCTATAAACTGCAGGCAACTCTTAGAGCCCGAGCGGGGCAAGAGGAGGGGTGCTAAGGGGAAGTCCTAGTGGCCATGTTAACAGAAAGTTTGTGCATTTCATTTGTGTAATGTGAATAGAATCCAGGGTCCCACACAACCCACTTTCTCTATGGAGCAGCATATGACAAAGCTCAGTCTAATCACAAAAGATCATTAAGTAGTTCTGATCTCTACTTCGTTTCAGAAGAACGCTTCTTAAAATCCTCTTTTCACCACCAACCCGAATTCCTGTTTTCCAAGACCTTAAGACTTAAGACTACCCTTGAGTCTCTCATGATCCAGTATTGGCACTAGGTTTCATCTCTTCTCTGCTCCCACCCCCTTTCTGGTTTCATTGTTTTCTTAAATTCTTCAAGTCTTTTCCTGGCCCTTTCTTTGTCTGATTAACCACCTGATTCTATATTCCAAAAGATGCAAAACAGGCTTGCTGGAGGCAGAACTTTCGTTAGAGGGTGGGGACTAGAGATAACATAACTTTACTATGAAGCCTGTGGCAGAAATGGAAGGACGTTCAATCAAAGAATGACCCAAGTTTGCATTTTAGAGTGTTCATCTTCATAAAATGACCAAGAAACCTGGTAAGTGCTTAGCTTTTTTAAAATTTACATATATCCGGACTCTTCTATTCTAATATAGGATATAGGGAGGTTTTTTAATTCCAGAAAGCTTTAAACAACTCAGCAAAATATAAGTAGAAAATTGGGACAAGGAAAAATCTGTCTGCAAAAATTAGTGTTACAGTTTCTTTTGATTCAACTTTAAGCTTATCTCAGGGTTGCCCAGTTTCCCAGCTAGAAAGAGGAATATTAGGGGAGGAGAAATTAAGTCCTGGGGAGACGCCATGTCTTCCAGCCTTGAATCACATAGGAACTTTTCATGACTGGTGCATAGAGTAATAGGGCTATCAACTTTAACATGTTATAGAAATTATGGCAACGGCTTTCAAAGAGGATTTCTTAGGGGTGTTTTTGAGAAGTTAAGGACCACACAGTAAACTGCAAATTTAATGTCCGAGGCTATAAGGCCCGAATATATAGCTTTCTAGGGTGTAAAATTCAGGGACCTACACTAGATTCCTAGAGCATGAATTGTCTGCATGCCCATTAGCTGTCCTCTATCTGTTAATTCTCTCAGATTTGTGTGAGGAGCCACTATGGAGTAGGACAGATAGTACTTTCATCTGGAAGGATTTATTTTTATTTTTAATTAATTTTTATTAATGTTTATTTACTTTTGAGAGAAAAAGAGCACAGAGCCGGATGATGGGCTCGAACTCATGAACCACCTGAGCCAAAGCAGGACTTTTAACTGACTGAGTCACCGAGGTACCCCTGGAAGGATTTATTTTAAAATGTTTATTTGAGAGCATGTGCAAGTACTCCAATGGGGAAGGGGCAGAGAGGAAAAGAGAAAATACCAAGGAGGATCTGCACTGTCGGCACAGTTGGATATGAGGTCCCATAAACCTTAAGATCATGACCTGAGCCAAAATTAAGAGTCGGATGCTTAACCAAATGAGCCACCCAGGTGCCCCTCCTTTGGAAGGATTTTAAAGCAGATGTTTTATGTTCACTTTGAAATAGAAAAACCGATCTATCTATAGGACTGGGAAAGCCTGATTCTGAGGATCGTGCTGTAGAGACCTGCTTATGCCATAATATGCATTTCTAGTAACTGTTTGCTATGTGGTCCGATTTTATAGTGACCAAGTGAGTTTTGAGGAAGTTTGCCAATGATCATCATCAGGGTATATCTACCCTTTCTTCCTGCATCAGATCAGAGTATCCTCCTGGATTTACAAAGGAGTGCCCAGTAAGGTCTGGCATGGCGTTTGGCAGACGGGTGTGTGGATTAAATAGGACTTGGAGGAAGTACCTGCACATATCCAACCACAGAAAATACGAACTCCCTTTTCCTTCTCACGTTTCTAAGTCCTAGACAACAGTTGTGTTGTCATTAAATCTGAGTGTCATGATGAATATAAGAGGGTAACTATCTCTAACATACCGGTGGAGCCTCCTTTTCCATTTTTCTTTTTCGTTGACTGTGGTTTTGTGATTCTATGAAGACTGAGAAAGAGAAAGGTGAACTTGATGGTTGAAAAGCTATAGTTGGGTTTAGAGAAGTGAGGTAATAGCTCGATCAAAGGGAGAAACATGAACAGAAGCTGAGAGATGTATAATGATCAAATTCTTGTGAGAAGAGGGAGCTTATCCTTGGGGGAATTAAATAAGATATTCAGCTGAATGAAATTAATCAAATCTGCTGCTTAAAAGTCCTTGGGGATATACAAGCTACCAATCTATGTAAAGTGAAGGGGGGGCAGTTTGGCAAAACTTAGTGATACAGAAAACAAATACATATTTCACATTCATTAGGCTGAAAATTTTTTTCTAATGTTACACTCCAATTCTATACTAGTTCCCCTTTTTGCTATAGTGCAATGTTGAAATGTGTTTATTTTTAACGTTTAGGTTAACATTCACTATCAACTAATCTGAAGTTCTAGGTTTACACATGAAACATTCACAGGTATCAAAAAGAGAAACTTTAAAATAAAAATATACTTTAGATATAAGAAAATATAATTTCTGGTTTCTTGTCCCTTTTTTGAAAACAGGAATATTCTAAGGACAACTTTATCTTAGAATTGCAGAGAAAATGTTGATATTTAAATTTGATTTGGGGAAAAAAATGTGAATTCTAGACCATCAGCCATATGGCAACAAAGGTGTAATTTTCCTAAAAATGTTTTAACAGGAATATTTTCATGCAAAGCATCTTATTTACTCTGAAAGTCCTTGCTTTTCCCAGCAACCAGTAATTTCATTTTAGTATTTTAATTGGTATTTTTCTCTTTTCCACAGTCTGTTCGTAGTGGTGGGAAACTTGAACTTGACACTGTTTAGCCATGCAGATCTTGAAATTAGTGTCTTTCTCGATGGGGACATCATTTGAATAGGGAATCAAATTGTTGATTCAGTATAGAAACACCAGAGAAGCCGTTTACTGTGATATCATAAAACATTCATAACGAAAATTACAAGGAAGTTGCAAGGGAAGGAAGTCTTAAGGTTCAAACCTTCCAGAAAGATTCAATAAAACTAGAGGTAATTTTTCATTGGCCTGGTAATGACTCCCTGTTAAGCTTTTAACTGAAAAGAAAGCATTACTGTTTTTGTTTTGTTTTTAAAGTTTAAAAACTATGAAAGAAATGAAACGCAATTTAGACCACGTCTTTAAAGTTCTGCAGATGATTCTAATATCTTCCCAGGGTTGAGAAATTGTGCTTTCTTCTTGACAGATGACCTTGTCTTTGACTCCCTCAGCCAAGATTCTTGAAAGTAAAGCATTTCTTAATTTCATATTAAGCCAATAATATAGAAAATAATCTGTATTAATAATTCTTCTCCTGGGGAATGGGGGTTTTTAGCTATGGTACCCTTATGGTTCTGTTCTACTCTAGTAATCTGCTGAGTTCCTCTACTTGTTTGTAAATCATTCTCTACTACTTCCTGTCGCTTCCTCAGTCTTGCTCTGTAAATGTCATTATTTTGACAAGTGTTACTTACCTCACCTCGATACGTGACATCTCCTCCTTTTACTTTTGCCCTCTATCTCAATTTTGGTCATCCTTATTCTCTTCGTTAAGCAGCCCTGGCCCACTGCAGTCCCACAGCCCTCGTGTTCTGCCTACGCAGTATTCAAACAGTTTGAGCTGCTGTTGGAGATCCTGAAGGCTTGGCTCCTGCTTGGAGAAACTTCCATTCTTCTACTCATCCTGCCAAATTCCTGCCTACATATAAAATGTAGTGTGAATCTTGCTTCCTGATGAAATGATAAAGATACCAGATACCTCCCGACAGTCAAATGAAGACCAGTTTTTATAATAAAGGACCTATTTCAAAAGTCTATGATTTGGTTTTGTAAATCTTGTCAGGGTACCCCAGTGATGACTTTAGAAATCCTCTAGGGAGACAAAAATCACTTGAAAGTATTCTTTTGGTATAAAAATAATCACAAAAACTTTCTGATATCTTCATAGAGGATAAACACTGTAAGACTTAAGAATTTGACAACTAGTATAATATTTTCTTCAGTGAGTTTTATGTAGAGTTTGGTTCCATGTGTTTTTCTCTAGCTGTGACTAGCCTACACTTAAAGTGAGTTAGAAGAACTTTAATGTTCTCTATTGCCTGTGCAAAGAAACAATTCACACTCATGGAGTGGGCTAGGTGGCACGGATTAGTGCCTGTGAGGAAAAACTTGACGTTATTCTCAGAGCATGTCACCAATGAATTCAGAATGGGAATTAGATATAAAACATCCCAATAGGAAATGGACATTACAAGCCTCAAAAATAAAGCAGGCAATATTTTTCTCCCTGTCACTTTTGATTGAATTTCATTTGGAATCACGTGTCTGCTTCTGTAGAGCACAAAATTCAAAAAAAGGTATAGACCACCTTAGGAGGTTAGAGGAGAGTAACCAGGAAGGAGAGGTCTCCAGAGGAATAAGTCAATGAATGGGGCTGTTTGGCTAGCAAAAGAGAGTGCTACCAAGGGGCCTAATGACTGGTTTCAAATATTTGAAGGGCTCTTGTGTGGAAGCTGCACCCAACTTGTTCTGTAGATACTAATGGGGAGAGGTTAGCTATAAGGGTGTATTTAAAAGGATGTGATGAAGAATTCATGACATAAAAATCATGGTATCCAAGGAAACCTTTGTATATTCTAGTATATATACTACTTTTCTACACATGGATGTTTTTAAAAATATATAATTTATTGTCAAGTTGACTAATAAACAGTTAATACAGTGTGCCCTTGGTTTTGGGGTTAGATTACTGTGATTCATCGCTTACATACACTCACTGCTCATTCCAAAAGTGCCCTCCTCAATGCCCATCACTCATCCCCCCCCCCCCCAATTAACCCTCAGTTTTTTCTCTGTATTTAAGAGTCTCTTATGGTTCGCCTCCTTCTCTGTTTATAACTATTTTTCCCTTTACCTTCCCCATGGTCTTCTATTAAGTTTCTCAAGTTTCACGTGAGTGAAAACATATGATATCTACCTTTCTCTGCCTGAATTATTTCATCTAGCATAGTACCCTCCAGTTCCATCCATGTTGTTGCAAAGGGCAGGATTTCATTCTTTCTCATGGCCAAGTAGTATCCATTGGCCACATCTTTATCCATTCATCAGTTGATGGACACTTGGGCTCTTTCCATAATTTGGCTATTGTTGAAAGTGCTGCTATAAACATTGAGGTACATGTGACCCTATGCATCAGCACTCCTGTATGCTTTGGACAAATTCCTAGTAGTACTATTGCTGAATTGCGGGGTAATTCTATTTTTAGTTTTTTGAGAAAACTCCACACTGTTTTCTAGAGAGGCTACACCAGATTGCATTCCAACCGACAGTGCAAGAGCGTTCCCTTTTCGTCACATCCTTGCCAGCATCTGTTGTTTCCTGAGTTGTTCATTTTAGCCACTCTGACAGGTGTGAGGTGTTATCTCAGTGTGGTTTTGATTTGTATTTCCCTGATGATGAGTGATGTTGAGCATCTTTTCATGTATCTGTAGGCCATCTGTACATCTTTGGAGAAGTGTCTGTTCATGTCTTCTGTCCATTTCTTCACTGGATTATTTGTTTTTTGGGTGCAGAGTTTGGATACTAACCCTTTATCAGATATGTCATTTGCAAATATCTTCTCCCATTCCACCCATTACCTTTTAGTTTTGTTGATGGTTTACTTTGCATTTCAGAAGCTTTTTATCTTGATGAGATCCAAATAGTTAATTTTAGCTTTTATTTCCTTTGTTTTTGGAGACATTGAACAAGAAATTGCTGTGGTTGAGGTCAAAGAGGTTGTTGCCTTTTTCTCCTCTAGGGTTTTGATGGTTTCCTGTCTCACATTCAGGTCTTCCATCCATTTTTGTGTGTGGTGTAAGAAAGTGGTCCAGTTTTGTTCTTCTGCATGTTGCTGGCCAGTTCTCCCAGCACCATTTGCTAAAGAGCCTGTCTTTTTCTCATTGGATGCTCTCTCCTGCTTTGTCAAAGACTAGTTGGCCATAGATTTATGGGTCCAATTCTGGGTTCTCTATTTTATCCATTGGACTATTTGTCTGTTTTTGTGCCAATACTATTCTATTCTGTCTTGATGATGATAGCTTTGTGGTAGAGGCTAAGGTCTGGGATTGTGATGCTTCCTGTTTTGGTTTTCCTTTTCAATAATATCTTGGCTATTCAGGGTCTTCTATGGTTCTATACAAATTTTAGAATTGTTCTAGCTTTGAGAAGAATGCCTGGGCACATTAATTACTTAGTGAATTGTCTCCCAGTTATTTTATTTTATTTTTTAATTTTTTTTATTTTTAAATTTATTTAATTTATTTTTAATTTAATTTAATTTTTTATTTTATCATTTTATTATTTTTTAATTTTATTTAAAAAATTTTTATTTTATTTTATTTTAATTTTATTTTAATTTTATTTTTTAATGTTTTTATTTATGAGAGAGAGAGAGACAGTGCAAACAGGGGAGGGTCAGAGAGAGGGGGAGACACAGAATCTGAAGCAGGCTCCAGGCTCTGAGCTAGCTGTCAGCACAGAGCCTGATGCGGGGCTCGAACCCCTGAACCGTGAGATCATGACCTGAGCCAAAGTCAGATGCTTAACCGACTGAGCCACCCAGGCGCCCCTCCCAGTTATTTCAGAATTTAGAATTTAAAATGGGCTATTTCTTCTTTACAACAAATGATATGAACATAGGTTATGTAGGTTGTCTTGGACTCCATTCCTACCCTTACCATGTAGTAAACCCTTTGTAAATGTAAGACATTATTATCATTGTTGCCTAGCAAAGACATTTTAAAAAGTACAAAATCCTTAACATGAAAATGTGTATAGGAAAGAAGAATGACCCTAATGATCTGGGGCAAGTTTTTCTGATAAGTGGGTGAATGACAAGATTAACTTTCCAATATCATAGTCTTTAGGTCTGATAAGTTGAATGAATTACCTCCACCCATTAAAATGCACATCTGTGAAAATATTACAGATGAGTATCTAGTATGCTTGCTTGAGGCAAATGCAGGAACAAAGGCATAGTTATTCCCCTTGGTGGCCAAAGCTCAAGTCAGGATGGGCATCTGCTCTTGGAAAGTTATTCCTTTATTATTCACTGTGAGAAACTAAGAAAAAAATAAAAGGGGGGAAATGGGGAAAAAAGTGAAATTGTTTGAATTTTTCATTTGTTTATTTTTTATTTTAAAAACTATGGGGCATCTGGGTTGTTCAGTTAGTTGAGCATCCGACTTCGGCTCACGTCACGATTTCATGGTTCATGAGTTTGAGCCCCTCATTGGGCTCTGTGCTGGCAGCTCAGAGCCTGGAGACTGCTTCAGACTCTGTGTCTCCCTCTCTCTCTGCTCCTCCCCCACTCACACTTTCTCTCGCGCTCTCTCTCTTGATCTCTTGCTCTTGCTCTCTCTTTCTTTCTCTCAAAAAACACACATTAAAAAAATTTTGCAAGTAATGAGTAAACCAAGATTTCCTTTGTTAAGAACATCTCTGAAAACAGTAGGTATGGGCAACATTCAAATAGGTGTGAAGAAAACATTAAAATACAGAGGAAGAAAAGAAATATCTTATGAGGCCCTGAAACTTTAGAAGCCATGTACACATAAATGCCACTTTTTTTTAAATTAAAAAACAGCCTACATTAGATCATCTGAATGGCCCTCCCAAATGAAACAACTAAAATGCTGAATAAAATGGAAAAAATAGTTGTCATAAAAATATATTTCAGAATCAAGGATAATAACTGAAATCCTGTACAGATAAAATCACCATAAATGTGTTCAGGTACTTTATTTCATTTCTATGTAGAAAATGCTCTAGAAAACTGAGTTGCTTCTCCCAGAGCAGGATTAAGAAATCTGGCTTGATGTTTTTATAGGTCTCAAATTTTCCATACTTCTCCGAATCATCGTAAAAATATTAATGGTGTGGTCCCAGAGCTCTGTATTTACTTTGTCTGGGCTGGGACCCAGATCCTGGTAGTTCTCAAAGTTCCCCAATACTTCTAATGTCCTGTCAAGGTTGAGAAACCTGCACTAATGTAGATTTTTATTATTGATTAACAACCACCTCCTCAGCCTGTGCAGCCTGATTCTTAAATAGAGCCGCACTTTGGTCTTGGGGTACATAGTGGTTTCATGAATTTAACTGTCAAATCTTGCTGATGACCCCAAATCACTATAATCCTATCTCTCCTCCCTAGTCTTGAACCATATAACCGATTGCTTATTGGATATTTTCATTTAAATGTTTTTTTTCCCAAATGTTTATTGACTTTGAGAGAGAGCATGAGCATGAGAGGGACAGAGAGAGGGAAAGAGCGAGAGAATTCAAAACAGTTTCCATACAGTCAGTGTGGAACCTGACATGGGGCTCACCTCACAAACTTTGAGATCCTGACCTGACCTGAGATCAAGAGTTGGATGCTTGATTGGCTGAGCCATCCAGGTGCCCCTTCCCTTACATGTCTTCTCTTCTCTCAAATGCCCCATGCCATCCCGCAGCATTAGCAGCATCGCCTGTGAAAGCCCGCAGTCATGTTTGATACTGCTTCCTCTTTCAGATTTCCTTTCCTCTGTCTGAAGTTTCTATTGTTTCCATTAAGAAGGACCCTTCAGCCTTTCCTTGCCTGGAGTCTGTTTACTCCAGGCTCTCACTAACTGGCATGGCTATTATTTGTAACAACGTTCTGGACTTCCCAAATGTAGGCCTTCTAACCTCTAAGATATCCTATTTATGCCTAGTGGGGAATTTAAGCATTGCTTTCATTTCATTCTCACCTTTCATTGATTTGTATTTTTATTTTTGCACGTCAGAGGTCTGCATAACTTGAGCTATGCCTTTCCACCTAACATTGTTTAATGCCATTTGTTCTTTTTCTCTGGAAAGTCTGTCACGTATGCTGCACAGCGTGCTTTGATTGATTCAGTGTTTCCCAAAGTTGATGCTTCTCACTGATGACACTTGAGATGATTTTGGGTGGTATATGAATATACACGTCAAGAATGTTTAGTTATATATTTAAGTTTAATGTAAACTAGAGAGACGCACATGTACTTCAAATCCATGATTTGACAGATTTTTATGGCTTAGACTGAGACTAAAGTAAATATTCGAGTTTTTTAAAGTATCAATTTAAATAAAATGTTAAATATGTAATATGGAAAAACTGTGAAGGTGATACATGAATAGCTGACATCCATAAAAAGAGTGATTTAGGTTATTTTCACTTTCTTGAATATGGTGGGACAGATTCTATCCCTTCCTTCAGGCCTGATTTAACTTCAGAAAGCTTCAGAAAGTCACCCATGCCAAACCTGCTGAAGAGACATAGAAGGATGAAGAAAACCAGAAACCACTGGTTTTGACCCAGAACCCTAGTAATGTGTGAATGCAAGGTTTTGTTGAATGGGGAGCTGATGTGCTATCTCCAGATAGGCTACTCATGTGAATAGCAAAGGGGAAAAACAAAGCTAGGGGCAGTACCACAGGCGAGACCCAGTTGAGCACGCGGGTAGCTCTGAACTGCCATTCACGTAGGCAGTTCCTTCCTAAAAGTTGGACAAGTGCAGGTTGAGAGACACGACAGAGCTATAGTCTGACCATAACTTTATCGTCTTCTCATATACCACCTCTTCTCCCTCTTTTACCCAAATCCTGGCCTGGTGTGCGTTCCCAATGGAGGTCAGGGACACTGGTAGCTGGTCTGAGGTGAGAAGGGTGTGAGGCGTAGATATGTGAGGTGAGAAAACATGCTGTGGGCTGTTGTGGCTTGTCTGGGCTCTTTATGCTTGAAAAACCAGTTCTAGAATACTCTGGGGAAGAAGCCCAAAGTGGCAATTAATGTTATTCATCCTCCCCCACTCCGTAAATGGAGGCTTTTCCCATAGTTGAATCATGGCTAAATCATAGGATGTTTGTTTTTCTTTTCCTATACTTTCTCCCTCAGGGATCTCCTACACTCCCACCTTCCCCATGAATGTGCCTGACTGGATAGGAGTCTGGTAATCATGGTGACTTTGAGGCACCCTTTCCTCCCTCCCTGGAATTAAATCTGTCAACTGTGAAACCAGTTTTTCACACTTATTTTTAGTGGTTTCACTCTTTATCAAACAAGAGGAAGAAATTCAACTGAGATCAAGGGTGTGCGTGTGCATGCATGTGTGTTAGTAAAACCTAACCAGGGATTGGGTATCAGGTGTTACTTTCAGCTCTGCCTGAAACAAGCTGGGTGTGTTTCCCCACCAATAACATGAAGGGTGGGACTCGAAGACCTCTAGATTGCTCCCGGCTCCATCACAGGGAAGAATTCTTTTCTCTTCAGTTTCATTAGGGTGTTTTCCTCTATTTCCTTAAATCTTCCAGGGATTTACTGCCAGATACACTGGCATCAAGTATATCAACTGATTTAAAAGGCTCATTTAAGGGGCAGGTGGTTGAGTTGAACACAACTGCTGACAGCATTCTGGATACTGAGGGGAGATAAGTGACTAGTTTTATTAGCTCCTGGTTTGAATAAGAAGTGGTATGTTTGGAGAGGTGGCATTAGAAGAAGGTAACAAGATGTTCTGAAACATGAAGGTAGGTCACTTGATTACCAAAGCAAGGACATCAAACTTGGTTAAGGAATAAATCATCCTCTGAAGATAGGTTGTGAGAAAATCTAAACGCAACTAACTGGACATTTCTAGAGGTCTGAAGAAATCTGGAAGTTGACTCTTCTGCCTCAGGAAAACTTTGTATTTTGATATGTGAAGCTCTACCTCCTGCTAAACTCTTCTGGTGTTCGAGAGCTCATAACATTATATACCCAGCTGTTGTGTTTCCAGAGAGGGCTGACATACTTTAAGTGTGTATGATGTTTTCTAGGGAGCTGAAAAACACTTTGATTATATAGTATTGCTGTGTGTGTGTGTGTGTGTGTGTGTGTGTGTGTGTGTGTGTTGCAACTCCGTTCTCCATGTTTTTTTCCCCCCTCAGGGAAAGCCCACCATTTAACAAAAGGATACTCTGGGTGATCTTTCTGCTTGTGCACCTGACAGGTCAGTTAGGCTGGGAGATTTTAGTGTGTGACTATTAATTTTTTCCTATATTTTCTATCTTAATCTGAGAGATCCTCTCTGATAAATCATTGTTTTCAGGAACCTGAAAGTTGCAAGGGCTCTAAAAATGATCATTCCTAATGAAACTCTTTACCATAGGCTATCCCTGCACTCATGTTCAGACCATGCATCATTTTCCCAGAAATGTGACTCAAAAGGGTTCATTTCAACAATAAATAACAGTGTCTAACATCCTGGCTGAAAAGGAAGATTCTGTCTTCCTTTATTATGTCTTCCTTCCCAAAGAAGATTTTTAATGAAAAATGTTTTGGAAGAGAAATTTAAGTCCAGAGTGATGATGATTCTTTTCAAGATGTTCAGTCCTTCTTCAATATACAAACAAATGAGCATCACACCAATCTTTGTTTTATTCTATTTAAAGAACAATAATAGGGGCTACCATTTGTTGGGCAGCTACTGAGCCTTAGGAGTTCGGTGTACTAACCCGTGCAGTCCTCCTCACAAACCCACAGGATTGTGATCCTTGTTTACCAGACGATGAAATGAGACTGAGAGGTTAATTGACTTGTCCAAGGTCATACAGCTAATAAGCTCCGGTCTCCCTCTTAGAAAGTTAATACACTTTATTATATACTAGATGGATTTTCTTAAAGACCTGTTTTCCATTTACAAGAAATTTTATAACCATTTTAAGAACAAATGTCTGCTTTCAGGTTTTAATTAAAAATGATTTTTTGGAATTTACTCAGAACACAGTTAGACCAAGCCATACACATGCATCCACAATTTACAAAAAGAAATGGTGGATAGGTTTGAAGTAATAAGTTAGGTTCCAGTACGATCATCTCGGTGGTGTTGGAAGGAGGTTTTGCAATCTCATCAAAACATCTGGTGTAAGGATTCCGTCTGCCACTGCCCTTAGGGGAACTACTTGAGCTCATTTAGTGTTGGGACATGCAGAACTTTTCAGGCAAAATTTTCCATTTTTGGACGGCTCACATGATGAGTAATAATACTTCACCTTTATATACCCTTTGCAGTTGACCTGGTACTCAGCCCTTTCCTATGTCTTGTTTCATTTATGAAAACTTGTTCTTACTAAGAATGCAAGTCTGTTTTCCCATATTCTGCTGCTCATAGGAACAACGGAAACGTTTTCTACATAGATTGTGAATGAGGAGGGGGGATAATGTTGTGATGAATAGTTTCTAATTTAGTATTCCTGATGTATCTTTTGGATGAGGTTGTTTTAGTGGACCTATTCCTTGCAGATGTGACTATAATAGGGGTTCTTGTATGGACCCCTTTTGAAGCTACAAGGCTAAGAGTTTTGCTGATACAACTCTGTGTGTCCTTCTTCTCCTCCCCACCCCCAGGTGTGACAAAACAGCAACACAGAAGAGCAGAAGGTTTCTGACCAGCAGCAATAACTTGACACTTTAGTGACAATAGGTCTGCCTGTAGATAGAGAATGACAAAGTAAATCCTTGGGTAGCTAAAATGGTTGGGTTAGCTTTAGAAATGGAAAATTTTACTTTTGACTGAGTTATTATTGTCAATGTGGTAAAATACACAAAAGAGCCTTATTTTATATACTTTTAATTGTACTTCTTGTGATCTTTAGAAATGTATTCTGTGGGCTTGATAATTGGGGGAAAAAAACCAAACCTCATTTCTTTCTGATTTAGAAAGGGATTATATTTGTAAAATATAAAATTTTTAAGGACCATATATTTCTAACTTGAGACTTTTGAATATAAGATGTATCCTTGTTTTTTTCCACTTTTCTCATTCTTGTGTGTAAGGTGTAAGTGTGCACAAGGGAGAGGGAGTGTGCAATCAGATATAGTTCAGAAAATGCATTTGCAAGATTCATATGGATAAAATCATGTGATTTCACTAGACTCTGTTCTAGTTTCTGCATGACTCGAGACTGTGATACATGATTATTACATGCTTCAGTTAAAGGGTCAACCATGCTGTTGGTTCAGTACTCCCATTAGGTTTATGTTGCCAATTTTTTACTTGATAGGTGGATTTTACCTGTCGATTTGTGGGGAAGTATGTTCCAAAATAAGTATTTAAAATTTGAAATCTACTTGATCTTTCACTTCATCAGAGAAGATTAGTCTTATAGGACTTGTATCAACCATTCTGGTTTCTTCTGAGTGTTGCCCATTGATATATTCTCCTACTTATTTTTCTTCTTCAGATACCAGTCATCTGATACCAATGGATATTCCTTTTTCTTTAAGGAATATGAGGATTTAGTCCATTCTTTCTCTATTTCCTCATGCTTCTTCTACTAGTTGTTCTCTATGAAATGATAGCTGGTGGCCTACCTTGGAGAGGTACCTCTCTGAATTACACTGGGAATCAAAACACTTTGTGTGCATACTTTCATGACTGAAATTATGTGATAATCACAACTTATGAAATTTTGTATACTGGGTTTTAATCCTCAAGTCTAAGTTAAGTGGAGTTATCTTCATTTTACAGCTAAAAAGACATATTGGATTGGTTAAGTGACCTCTCTGGTGGTGTTATTAAGGAATAGAGCTGGACTCAAGTAGCAGAGGTATAAAATCAGAAGGATGCTGAGGTGGTTGAATAGAAGTTAATGTGAGAGACTTTGCAAAGAATTGTTTATATTCAATCATAATCATATTGGGGAGTTTGGGGCTTGTTATATACTGTCAGTTAACTAATTATCAAGGAAGGGCTTCTAGTTATTCTTGTATAATTCTAAAGAGAAGAAAAATGGTGATGCATGTTTTTGCTCAAATATAATAATAGTTGAGAAAATATGCTTCTAGGAAGCAGAACTCTACCCTAGTCCTTATCCCACCCAAAAGACCCTTGGGCATCTGAGTTTCATCAAGAAGGATTTGTCATTTAGATTGTCTTAAGATGGACATATGGGACTCTTCCCACTACTTCCTTCCCAGAAGTGTTCAGGTGGTCACAGACCAATTGTCAATGATGTTCTAGATTTTCCTAGTGTTGGACAGAATGGATATTACAGAGAACAAGATAGGTACAGTCCTTTCCTTCCAGAGCTTATTTGGAGAGTAACATTTGGAAGAGCTAGAAAGTAGAAAACATAGGGAAGGAGTGAGTGAACAGGGAAGCTGTTCAAAAAAAGGACAAGACTTGAGGGGAAGAGCCAGGATGCTTCAGAACTGTGGCTGGGAAGTGGCATCTTGGTCCAGGTTGTGCTGAGTGCACCATGGTGAATGATGGGCCTTCCCAGCTCACAAGGAGCTGCTAGTCTACGTGGGTGAGCCACATCTTTCGGAGTGTTGAATGGTCCTGCCTGGGAATCAACCATTGGGAGCTGACCTGTTTCTCTGGTGGTCTCCTTGTGGACTGTGAGCTCTTCGGGTCTGTTTTTCTAAAGACGGGGACCTCAAGTCTGGGATGCACAGAGTATGCCAGTTCTTAGGTCAGCACCTCATTCATCCTAGCATATTCTGGGAAACTAATAAACCAGTGTCTTTCAGCAAAAATTCTTCCCAAAGTGGAACAACTGTGTAGGAGAGTCAGTATTCATGTTATTATTCAGTGGAGATAACAAATGTATGTATAATAAATACGGCACTTATTTAGTTCATATATTGGCAGTAGAGTTGAATCTACTTTTTAAAACTATGATGAACAAAGTATAATATTATACTCTTTTAAACATTTTTTTACCTTTTTACTGCTACACTAAAGTATTTCCAATTTTAATTTCCAATGCGCGGGGATGTGTGACAAATGTCCAATGGAGCACAAAAGCAGTACATTTCCTTTTATTATTGTTGTTATTTATTGTTGAGACATGCTTCATTAAACAGTTCCTGTCTCATTATTGAAACAACTTAATATGGTTTTGCACGATTAATGGTTTTCATCAGCATTTATCATTGAATTGTTTTCCAAAGAAATGGGGTGGGTTTTTTTCTAAATGGTGTCTATGCTAGGAATGGGAATCATTACTAAACAGGTATATAGTAAGTTTTAGGAGGAAACTAATTTAAATAAATTAATAAAACAGTCTGTAGAGAGTTACATGACAATTATGATAATATACTGCCTATCTTTTTATTTAGGTGGTTAAACATCTATTCCTTTCTCTTCTATTGGCCAAGCAGAAAGACCTAATACTTTGGGGAGCCTGAGTGGCTCAGTTGGTTGACGTTCCAACTTCCACTCAGGTCATGATCTTATGGTTCATGAATTCGAGCCCCCTGGTGGGCTCTGTGCTGACAGATTAGAGCCTGGAGCCTGTTTTGGATTCTGGGTCTCCCTCTCCCTCTGCTCCTCCCCTGTTCACATTATGTCTCTTTCTCTCAAGGATAAATAAACAATAAAAACCAAAAAACAAGCAAACAAAAACTAAGAAAGAAGTAACCACCCACATTTTTCCTTGCAGTAATTCAAGTAGGTATTTCTGTGTAGGAAAGAGAAGCTGAGATGCAGGAGAGATGTGGTGTAGTTGAGCTGGGCCATCTCTCTAGTCCTCAGTTGCCTCTCTGTAAAATGGAAGGAGAGCTGGTGTTTTTCTCTAATTTTTCTTCCAGTTCTGATGTTTTATGGTCCTCACATTATCTCCTCGCCATCACAAAATGTCTTTTACATGTTAACTAAGGAATGAAGGCCAACAACATCGCCTCACTAGGGGCACCTGGGTGGCTCGGTTAAGCAACAAACTCTTGATTTTGACTCAGGTTCTGATCTCATGATTTGTAACTTTAAGCCCTGGGACACTGTGTGAAGCCTGCTTGGGACCCTTTCTCTCTCCCTCTCTCTTGGACCCTCCCATACTCGTGCAGGTTCGGTTCTCTCTCAAAATAAATAAGCTTAAAAAAAAATGGCTCACCAAAACAAATAAACAACCAAACCAAAAACCAAAAACAACCTCAAGAAGGAAGTCTAGTATGATAGAAAGAGAACCCAACCAGGAACTATGAGAGTTGGGTCCCAGTTTTAGCTCTGTCCACAACTAGCTTTGTGACCCAGAATGAGGTCCTTGCTCAATAATCCATACAGTTATTTTCAGCTGTAAGATTTGGGGAGTTTAAAAATGGAGGCAAAGTCAGAATGAAGTCCTACAGCTATACCTGATGTTATTAGGAAGTGAACTTAGAACTGACTGAGGGAGACCTAGGCACACTTGAATTTGATGAGTTCTTTTTTCTTTAATACGAGGTGTTAAACAGTTGACAGGACTTTGTTGAAGTTTGAAGAGGGGGATGACCAACACTTCTACACCTTAAATCCCCTGAGTTTGGAGCTGAATGAGAAATAGGCAGAGCCAGATAGATTAGGATCAAAAGATAAACTCCTAAGGCCAGATCTGAGTATATATCTTAGATGTTCTCTTAACCGTGGAAAGCTTGATTGTTCCAGCTGTCGTCCTAGAAGTGCATGCTTTGGAATGATCTGCCAGAATTATGTAAAGAAGGCATACTCCCAATTTCCTGCCTCACATCTGCTGAACTCCAGTAGATGAAGTGGAGGGAGTTGGTTCTTTAAGAAAGAATTTTGGCCCCTGACCCATGAATATTCACCACAGGAAGTTTAAAATCTGGAGAAGGCAGTGGTAATGACAGGGGAGAAGCCAGTACAAATACCTGGTGCTGGTGGTCTGAAAAGGGCAGGAGTCTGCATACCAACCCCATGATGAGTTTTGTTTTTACTCTTCTTTGGGGCCTCCAAGGTATTTGTCACCAGAACCTGGACTGTTCTCCGTTGCCCTAGAGAAAGCCCTCTTATCTTCTGTAGCCCTGAAAGAGGGAGGGTGGAAGGGCTGAGCTCTACTCACATAGTTCCTTGTTCTAATCTCCCCAATCATTTATGTTTTTCCTTCTTGTCTGGGGAACACAGCGGGGCATGTGGGGAAGCTGGAGGAAGGAAGTATTACTCTAGAAACTTGCCCTCTCTTTTCTTTCTTTTAAAAGTTTATCCATTTTTTTGAGAGAGAGCAAGGAGAGTCCGCAGGGGTGGGGCAGAGAGAAGGACAGAGAATCCCAAGCAGACTCTGTGCTGCCAGCACATGAACCCAACAAGGGGCTCAGACCCATGAATCATGAGATTTTGATCTGAGCTGAAGCCAAGAGTTGGATGCTTAACTGACTGAGCCATCCAGGTGCTCTGAAGATCCCTCTTAGAAACAGGATACTAGGGCATTGATAATTTTTCCAACAGGCTTTCTTATCTTTCTACTTGTGCTGGCAAATACTTATTAAAAATACTTTTTAAAATTAAAGAAAAAGTTCCAGGGGCACCTGGGTGGCTCAGTCAGTTAAGCCTCCGACTTCAGTTCAGGTCAGATCTCACATTCCTGGGTTTGAGCCCTGCATCAGGCTCTGTGCTGACAGCTAGCTCAGAGCCTGGAGCCTGCTTCTGGTTCTGTGTCTCCTCTTTCTGCCCTTCCCTCTCTCATGCTCTCTCTCTGTATCAGAAATAAATAAAACATTTAAAAAAATTTAAAGAAAAAAATCTATATATACAAGGCAAAACTGGTGTTTATAAAGAATTATACACTGATTTAATTTGAAGCCTTTCTTCCCTGGTCTTGGCCTAAATCTAGTGTGAACCCCTGAATTCTTGTCTACGAATTCCATGTAAGTGTTCTGGTCTTGTTCCAAAGGATCCTTGGGAGAATGAGTTAATATAAGATTTACTCATGGAGGTCAAAGAGTTACTTAGATATCTTGAGATTCTATTGAAATCTGTTTCTTGGGAGGCACCAATCTATTGCATTGTTAATTCACATTTGCCCTGTTTTTTCTTAAAGCTTGGGGCTATAATCTCTGGTTTCATATCCAGTCATGCTAGATTAGCCTGCTTGAGTGTAGCAGAAATCCTGGGAGCTTTGATGATAGTGGTGGAAATATTGATGCCTTAATGTAGAGGTGACTTATATATGGTTTAACCTAAAGAAAAGAGAAACTCTCATCTTCCTAAATGCTATTTTACCTTTCTTTGTGAATATACCTCATGAATAATCTCCCAGGACTCTGTCTTTCTTCCCCTACATATTTCAGAAACAATAGGACTAGACTTTTGTCAGAGCTGCTCAAGAAGACTGACAGATTTGTGGCCAGGAGACAATGAAGACTATGGAGTAGAAGTATAGCTAGAAATATAAAGACTAAAAACGAGAAAACTGGGTAAAATTTAAAAAAACCACTAGGATTTGTGATAACAGACTGTTAATTCAAGTGCTAAATCTATGGCCATTCCTTTTTGAGAACACTGAAAATACACAAGTGGCTTTGCATCACATCCACTGAATGCAAAGGAAAACCGTAAGACCAGGCACTATTCCAGGTACAGTAGAGTAGGAGAGGGTAACAAAGACAAAGCCTTGGTTTATTGCTATCTGGAACTTGCCTTCCTGGTTTAGAATATTGGCTCATTATGTTATCTTAGACAAATTATTTAAACACTCTGTGCCTCTGTTTTATCATCTCTAAAATGAGATTAAAGGTGATAACTGCTGTTCCAAGAATGCCCCTGCTGGATGTGATATGGTAAGTGATAACAGCCAAAGGAGGGGGGCTTGGAAGGAAGAAGGTCACAGGTCCCAGAGAAGGGTCCTTGCATACCACACTGGGCCATGGGGGAAGTGCCAGGGCTTGGTCAGGTGGTAGAAGACACGAGGGAAGGGAAAATCTGGGCCAGAGCTTTTCTTGGAGTTTCTAAGAAAGGTAAGGCAGGGAAGGGTAAGTAGTTTGGTATTGGTCAGCTTGAATAATTCTCTTGCACTTCAGTTTATAGGAGTGGTTTCTTGTCTGGTGTCTGGCCCTGGGGGTGATTTCATGCAGGGGACATACAGGGTTGGTGTGTGAGAGATAAAGAGGTGGTGGGGAGCTACAGACTTAGGATTGGCTGGTTTGTATATAGCAGGTGTGCTCCCAGCCAAGGATTTTACTCCAAGAATTGGCCAGGCCTTGGAGGGGCATCTCTGTCCAGGTCTATGAGGTGTCTAACTATCAGAGCATCAAACAGAAAACATAGTTAATATAACTGGCTGTATGATCAATGGATTCCACGTAGACATATATAGAATCTAAGAAAACATAGAATGACTAATTTATTGTGAGGTTTAATGATTTAATATATAAGTAGTTTACTAGCTCAACCTGGCCCTACGTCCCCAGTCTGTGTGAGAGGCTGAGATGTGGAGAGGGTGCAGCTATCTCTTCCATAAGTCGTCAGAGCCTAGAACAGTAAGGCCTGTAGAGGATGTAGGAGGATTTGGAAAGCAATTGGAAGGATTTAAAAATGGTCCCTGGTGAGTAGCATGTGGAATTGTACAGAACAGTTAAGCGGAAACAATTTATGTACATGATTTTCAAATAGTTAATTTTATGACATATAGGTCAAACTGTATAGCGTCATTCGGACTAAAAGTTATTTTCCAGAATTTAAACTGGTTTGGTTGGCACTTTGTTGCTATTCAAGAAGAAAAAAAAAGGATATAGAAGGGATACGGTGCTATGAGTTGTTTTCTTTTTTATGAAGTTAGTGATCAATAGTTACTTTGAGGGGGGTGCCTGGGTGGCTCAGTCGGTTGAGCATCTGACTTCGGCTCAGGGCATGACCTCACGGTTTGTGGGTTCGAGCCCCGCATCAGACTCTGTGCTGACAGCTCAGAGCCTGGAGCCTGCTTCAGATCCTGTACCTCCCTCTCTCTCTGACCCTACCCTACTCACACTGTCTCTCAAAAATAAACTAAAAAAACATTAAAAAAAAAAGTTAAAAAAAAAAAAAACCAGTTACTTTGGTTGATGCATGCTTGAGACCCTGTCTGCGTGGAGGGTGATCTGAACTTTACCCATGCTATGGGTGTGACTGTATGAGGGATGGTTTTTTTTTTTTTTTTTTGCCAAGTCTTCCACCATGTCTGTGAACTGGAGTTAAATGGTGGGAGTGTTGGTCTTGTATCTACAGTAACCAGGGTAGGTTTGTATTTGCTACTTTCTAGCTCTGTGACTTTGAAGCATTTCCATCTGTAAATGGGAAAAGCAGCGATTTAATTGGATGGTCAGAGAGTTTCAGTGAGATAATTTTTTGAAAGTATTTCCAGTGAGAACTCATTTACCCTAAACTAGCTTCTGTTTGCAGTTATAATACCTGTCACATGGATCTTCCCTGATTTCTTAGAGTTCACTAGGAAGGTAGATTACTCCTGCCACTCATGGGGATTCAATTCTTGGGTTTTTTTTTATTGTGCATGTACATGGATTAGTTCTGACTTTGCATTCCATCTGCAGTTGTTCCTCTCAGTCTTTGTTTTCTCATTAAAATGAGGATGCCATTATAATTAAATCAAATCACCTGTCGAGCCCTCAGCTCAGTACCTGATACACAATAGTCACTCAATAAGTGGTTGTTATTAGTTTCATTTCATGTATACATGAGGCTCTTCAATCTACATTTTTGGGATTTAGAGACAAACTAATCAAGTGTTGTTAGCAGAATGGAGAAAAAACTAGTAGGAGTTAACTAAAGTTATGATGTAATTATTGGCTTAAAGAACAGTTACAAAAGGACAAATGAATCTTCTATGTCTTTCCACAAGGCTTTGCTATAACTCAGGATGTTTCTTGGAGAAAATATAATGCTCTCATAGAAACCTATTGACTCTTCATAATTAAAGTCCCAAATTCATTACATTTCTTGATTAGCAATAAACTTTGATTGTTAATACTGGCAGCTAAAGTAATATTAATGGCAATAAGGAAACTATTGTTTCACTTAGATTGAAATTATTTAAGAAAGAAATACTGATGACTGTTTAATCATATAAGTAACACACAACTGTTATTTACTGGGTGCTAGAGCAAGTATCTTAAGAGATAGAATGTCAGTGAGATCCAATATTTGCCGTAAGAAAATATATTTAAAACAATTAGACTAGTCCGAATTCCTGGCACTTAGGAATTAAAAAACTATTACATCCTTCTTTCAAAGAACTCTTCAGTAGTTTAGAGAAAGGAGACCTATAGAAACTAAAATTTGGTAAAACAAAGGATTAAAAAAACTTATCACTTGAGTAATACAGCAAATGCTATAGAAATTCCATTGCTTCATCAAAGAAAGCTTCTAGAAGGAGGTGATTTTAATGTGCCACAGAAGTTGTGAGATAAAGCCTGTTAATTAGCATAAGCTTGAAGCCAAATAGCTGGAAAAACATGTTCCAGGACATTGCAGTTCAAATCATATTTCTATAAAAAGAAACTGCTGGATGTTCAGCTGACAGATCATCAACCATAAAAGGATCATTTAATGGATTTCAGTCATTATCTAAATACAAAATCACAGAGCCAAGTTTATGTGCATTGTTAATCACACGTTGTAAACCTGTGTTTTTAAAAAATAACAGAAGCTTCAGATGTTTTTACTTTTCTGATTTTAAAATTGTAATATTTGATTTTTGAGAATCACCAGAAAAGTGGTGTCTTGGGGCAATCACTCTTACTGGAGAAGCAAAATGGTATGACAGAGGAAGAGCTCTGAAAGCAGTGTGAATCCTTTATCAAGCTCCTGAATTCCTTGTTTTGTTAATATTTAAATTCTAGAAGAAAGTATGTTCATATATACAGGGGATTCTTCTGTATATATGTGTGTAGGGCAAGTGTATGTGTATATTTTAAACCAGCATTGCCTTTTCGTTTTAAATTATACTGATCACCTAATTGCTTCTCGAACTATTTTAAAACAACTTATTTTTGAAAATGTTGAAAAAACAATATATCTTGCAGGCTAATTAATGTTATAAGAAAATAAAGATATTCACTAAGTTACATGGCTACAAAATAAAACCAGTAGCTTTCTAATCAATCACATTCTTATAAAAAAATATAAAGGAAAAGATTGCTTCTAGTTCTACAGCTAAATAGCATTTAGTATCTGGATTAAGCTTAAGAAATATGCAAGAATTAGATGAATAAAATTATACAGACTGTTTAATCATATAAGTAACACACAACTGTCAAATAACAGTTGTGTGTTACTTATATGATTAAAAAGATTTGAAAACATGATAAAAGACTTGAATAAACGGAGAGGCATACCTTAGAGAAAGCAGGCTTAATTTATTTTAAAAGAAGTCAATTTGGTTTAAATTTATGCTATGCACAGTGTATCATTATCCAAAATCTCGATTTGTTGTGGGAAGGGTAGTGAAGAATATGACAAAATGATTCTAAATTTCAGTTTGAAGACTAAACATACAAGAATTCTGAAAAACACATGACCATTTGGAATCACGTGACCATTCCTGAACCAGTCGCTGGTGATAACAAATTGGACTATGCTGGTTGATCAGGTCTGAATTATATGTCCGTCTATGAAGCTTAAGGCTGGGTTAGACCATCTGAACCAGATGGACTGAATATAGGACACATAGTTCCAAGAAACATCAGAGATGGAATGGAAGCTAGGGGAAAAAATTAAAGTTTATTTTGAGCTAAAGATTCATATGCCGTTTTAAGAAATACAGAGTTCTTTTAATCCAACTTTCCCCATTGGTCACATCTTGCAAAATTAACGGTATAATATCCCCAATCAGGATACTGACATTACTATACTATAGTTAAAATATGACCTTGAGGGTGTCATGCTGAGTGAAGTAAGCCAGGCAGAGAAGGACAGAAACCATATGTTTGCACTCATAGGTCTAGCAGGAAAACAGGAGAGACCTAATGGAGAACCAGGGGGAGCGGGGGAGGGAGAGAGAGTTGGGGAGAGAGAAGGATGCAAAACTTGAGAGACTATTGAATGCTGAGAATGAACTGAGGGTTGAAGGGGAAGGGGGAGGGGGGAAAAGAGGTGGTGGTGATGGTGGAGGGCACTTAAGGGGAAGAGCAGTGGGTGTTGTATGGAAAACAATTTGACAATAAAATATTGAAAAAAATAAAATAAAATAAAAAAATAAAATAAAATAAAAAAAAGAGATCACAAACATAAAGAAAACACACACACAAAAAATATTGAATGTTTTCACCATGATAGGGATCCCTCATGGTGCTGTCTTATAGCCACACCCATTTCCACTCTGCCCTTCTGCCATGTTAAACCCTGGCGACCACTAATCTGTTCTCCATTTCTTTAGTTTTGCCATTTCAAGAGCGTTATGTAAATGAAATAATATACTTTGTGACCGTTCGGGATGGCCTTTTTTCCCCTCAGCACAATTCTCTGCAGGTTCATGTAGGTTGTTACATACATCAGTATTGTTCTTTATACAGCTGTGTCGTGTTCCATGGTGTGGGTGTACTGCGGTTCGTGGAGCCAGTCACTGCTGAGGGACGTCTGGGTTGTTGCCAGGTATTGGCTATTGGACATAAAGCTGCTGTGAACATTAGCATACAGGTTTTTGTATGAACACAGGTTTTCATTTCTCTGGGATAAATGCCCAGTGGTCAAATAAACATGGTTTTAAATGAAGGTTATTACGTCTTAAAGAACTTCTCCACACTTTTTAATAAGTCTTTCAAGGATGCTCTCTTAAGCTGAAGGGCTGATTATGAAAACAGCTAAGAAAGCAAAAAAAGTTTGGTAGAGCTTCAGAAATAGAATGGATGAACTAACAGCTAAAAAGACAATGGACCATCACAGTGCCTTAATAATTTCTTAGGTTGATAAGTAAAGACCATTTCAAGCAAAATTCCATGAAGTATTAAGACTGCTTTGGAAGTTTTAAGATGTGATCTGGGCCATTTGGGGACCTTTGACTATAGTCCTTAAAGTGATAGTTATATGAATGAATTTAAAACTTTTTCCTTTAATACTTATATGGCCCTTCTGTATGCAGTAGTTTTAAAATTATTTTTAAAATGTTTTCGATGTTTATTTTTATTTTTGAGAGAGACAGAATGTTAGTGGGGGAGGAGCAGAGAGTGAGGGAGACACAGAATTTGAAGCAGGCTCTAGGCTCTGGCTCTGAGCTGTCAGCAAGGAGCCCGACATGGGGCTTGAATTCAGGAACCATGAGGTCATGCCCTGAGCTGAAGTCAGACGCGTAACTGGCTGAGCCTTCCAGATGCCCCAGTGGTTTAAAAACTATTAAAACCAAATGTCCCTGGAATTGTTTTAAATAGAGGTATGACTTAAGCTTTTATATTTGAAAAATCTTTTTTGTCCTATTTCAGTTTTCTTATAGAAAGAGTGGGATTTTTTTGTTTGTTTTTTGTTTTTTTGTTTGTTTGTTGTTTGTTTGTTGTTTGTTTTTTTTTGCCCTGGAATTGAGAATAGTTGCATTCTGATAGTGTTTTTGGAAAGTAATTTATTATAGTAAATTAGGAAACTTACGTTTCTGCAGTGGAATCACACATTTTGAACATAGAATTTTAAAGCACATTTTTATTTGAGCCCAACATGTTCTTAATACAACCTGGCTAAGGTGACTGACAAACTGTATATAAAGTACATTCACTTTTATAAAACATTTTTATTATAGGATCTCACACACTTCAGAAACAGAGTAGAAAGTTATAACAGTGTCAGAATCTGAATGATACCCATAGCAGTATTATTATAATTTAATATTCATTGAGTGCCAGCAGTGAGCTAGACTTTCTATAAAACACAGCAGGAAATCTGGTTCCTGTCCTCTGGACAACCACCCTGTATATCAAACTAGTGTTCAGGCCTTTTGTTTCTTTATAAAAGCAAAGCACCAGAAGTTGCCATTTGAAATGGATAGAATGATTCTGATTAAATGGAAGCTCAAAAGGTAAAATAACTATAATCCTATGCCTTACATACCCATAGTTAGTGAAGAAGAATTTATTGATCTAATCATGGGCTGCTTATTTAAGCTTAAAATTTCATCAACCAGTTCACATCATTCATCTTCTGTTATTCATTAAACTGGCCATATGCAAAGCCAAGTGGAGAAAAGATATAAAGATAGGAAAGTATGTGATGTTTGGGGCAATGATAAATTGTCTGAGACCACTCTGAAGGCATGAAGCAGAGGTTCTTACCCAGAATGATTTTGGCTGCAACTAACAGAAAATATGACTAACCATGGCCTAACTAAATGGGGGTTTATTTTTTCTCACATAGCAAGAAGCAGGCTGATAAGAGATTGCTGGGCTGATTTCTGTTGGTCCACAATGCTTTCAAGCATGTAGACTTTGTATAGCTTTCCATTCTGTCTTCCTTCAATTGCTGGCTCTTCCCTTCTCTGCATGAGGCCAGGTGGTTTTTCATATGGTTGCTGCAGCATCAGGCATCATTTCCACACAGGAAGAAGAGGGAAGAGGACATTCCAGCCACATCTGTTCTCTGTATTAGGAAATATGGTCACTTCTAGTTGCAAAAATGGGTGCAAAAAAGACTAGCTGGCAAAGGGAAACCTTGTGATTATTGCCTTAGAATGATCATGTTGAGTACCTACAGACTAGAATTCTGACAGAAAAAAACAGGCAAATTGGCCATTAGTGGTCAACTTAGGTATTCCACGGAGAAGGAGGAAAACGAAGTTGGTAGCAACATCTTGGAAGGAATTTTAAGCAAGTTTAAGAGTTGAGGCTTTATTGACAAAGACCGAGTATTTGATATGAGGATTGGGTACTTGACTGTCCTAAACCATGAAATACTGCTGATGTGTGTGTGTGTCTGTGTGTGTGTGTGTGTGTGTGTGTGTGTGTGTGTGTGTGTGTTTGAGAATGTTCTTGGTATCCCAGTTTTGTTTCCTAGAAAAAATACTTGTCAAGTAGGCATTAAAGAAGGAGGTTTTTGCAACCTATTAAGCAAAAAAACCAGACAAATGTAAGAAAAGATGGACCTATTATTTACCCACTAGAAGCCAGATTTATCCTGGTGCAGCCTATATGGTTTCGGAATTCCATAAATATTTGAGGTAGGGAGATGCTAATGTCCTCTACAAGTGACTGAGAGGCTTTTGTCCTCCAACCCATGGACCACCTGCCCTGAAGATTGTTTGTAAATACTCTGTCAACACATATTTCCTCAGGACCTCATCTCTAAATAGGATGTGCAAATAACAATGGTATGTTTTTTGGAATGCTACCTGTATACACAGGATTTGCCTGCCTATGTATTTAACTTCCCATTAAAATCCCAATAATTTTTGACTTTATATGGCAGATGTGAAGAGGTCTAAAATACCATGATTTACAATATTTTGGAAAAACACTTTTAAGTGTTAGAAAGAAAATCTGAGCATTTAACCAGGTATTTTCCTACTTAGAGAATATGTATCTGTTTGGTATGAAAATGACAATTTGACGGTGAGTGGGTTCCAGCTTGTTCAGTATCACTTGGTGTTTATTTTTAGTGATTATGCAAATTAGCTAAAGCTTTAACTTTTTGGAGAATTGTTTCCTTTTTCATTGTTCATTTTAATGTGTAGAAAGTTCTAGATCTTTGTAAGAAATTTGACCACTGATGGCATCACTTTTTATAAGCTAAAATCCACAGAGGTTTCCTTATTTACAAATGAAAGGATACAGGGATATACAAAGAGAATATTCAGAGACCTGTGCAGGAGAAAGATAGGGAGAGAGCATTATGCCTTAACTTGTTTCTATTTTACCATGTTGCATTCCTGTGGTGATTCATTAAGACAGGTTAACCAGGAAATAGAGTCCCGATGGCCATTTCATATCTAGAAGCAAAATTATGTAACTGTTGCTGAGACAGATTTAATCAACAGGAACCAAGGCTTGAGGCAATGACAGATAAACAGATATAAGTACTGGTGACAATGTAATTAAGAACATCTGGTGATTTCTAACTGACCTTTTAAAAGGCCATCCAAGATTCCTGAGCTAACGGTCATTTCAAGGAAGTAGCGTTGGGAGAGGAAGGTCTTCTTTAGACCCTGTAGAGGGTTTCTGTAACTGATCCCAGCTAGGGTCTGTGCGTGAACTTTGAAGATCCTGGCAGGCCGGTGCAGAGATCTACCTGTCTTGAAGCAGTCCAGGATAAGCCTTGTAATGCTACGTAAAGAAACAAGCCAAAGTACACATGATGGAGAGTCCCAAATAGCACTATGAGTAGGGAAATAAAATAACCAAAGGTACAAGAGAGACCAAGAGACTCCATTAAAAGAACACTTATTGAAGAGACAGGCAACGGGCCATCAATGAGCCTCCTTTAATATAGCAGAATTCCCAGGTGCAGAGCACATAACACGCTTTTAAAACTTACAAGAGACAGAAAGCTAGCCCAAATGATGAAATGGAAAAACTCTCCTTTAAAGAAATTTCAGGAAGAAACAGCAGCTAAAGAATTGCTCAAAACGGATATAAGCAACATAACTGACCAAGAACTTAGAACAATAGTCATAAAATTAATCGCTGAGCTTGAAAAAAGCATGGAAGACACCAGAGAAGCTATTGCTACAAAGATTATGGACCTTAAAAATAGTTGTGATGAATTAAGAAATGCTATAAATGAGGTGAATAAAATGGAGGCAGGAAGAGCCACTGCATGGATTGAAGAGGCAGAGAAGAGAACAGGTGAATTAGAAGACATAATTATAGAAAAAGAGGAAGTTGAGAAAAAAGATAAATTGATCCAGGAGCATGAAAGGAGAATTTGAGAACTGAGTGATGCAGTCAAATGGAACAATATCCATATCATAGGAATTCTTGAAAAAGAAGAGAATAAAAGGGGCTGAAGAAGTACTTGAACAAATTATAGCAGAGAACTTTCCCAATCTGGGGAAGTAAACAAACCTTGAAATCCAAGAGGCACAGAGAACTCCCCTCAGACATAACTTGAATCAGTCTTCAACATGACATATCATAGTGAAACTGGCAAAAATATAAGGATAAAGAGCGAATTCTGAATGCAGCTAGGGATAAAAGGGCCCTAACATACAAAGGGAGACCTATCAGAATAGTTGCAGACCTATTTACTGAAACTTGGCAGGTCAAAAAGGAATGACAGGAAATCTTCAATGTGATGAACAGAAAAAATATGCAGCCAAGAATCCTTTATCCAGCAAGTCTATCATTCAGAATAGAAGGGGAGATAAAGGTTTTCCCAAAATGGAAAGAATTAATCACCACTAAACCAGCCCTGCAAGAAATCCTCAAGGGGACTCTGTGAGGGAAATATTACAAGGAGCACAAGGTACCAGAGACACCACTACAAGCATGAATCCTACGGAGACCACAATGACTCTAAACCCACATTTTTAAATAATAATAATGTAAATGGAGTAATGCTCCAATCAAAAGATAAAGGGTATCAGAATGGGTGAAAAAACAAAATCCATCTATTTGCTGTCTACAAGAGACTTATTTTAGACCTGAGGACACCCTCAGATTGAACGTAAGGCGATGGAGAGCTATCTATCATGCTACAAGTCAAAAGAAAGCTGGAGTAACCGTACTTATATCGGACAAACTGGACTTTAAAGCATAGGCAGTAACGAGATGAAGGGCATTATATAATAGTTGCAGGGTCTATCCATCAGGAAGAGCTAACAATTATAAATGTCTATGCACTGAAGTTGGGACTACCCAAATACATAAAACACCCATTAACAAACAAAGAATTTTATTGATAT
>NC_043700.1:111017416-111070885 GCF_006229205.1 Suricata suricatta
AAAAAAAGAACTACAGGCCAATATCCTTGATGAATACAGATCCAAAATTCCTCAACAAGGTACTTGCAAATCGAATTCAACAGTATATAAGAAGAATTATCCATCATGACAAAGTGGGATTCATTCCTGGGTTACAGGGCTGGTTCAATATTTGCAAATCAGTCAATGTGATAACGAATGAAAATATAAAAACCATATGATCCTGTCAATAGATGCAGAAAAAGCATTTGACAAAATACAGCATCCTTTCTTAATAAAAACCCTCAAGAAAGTCGGGATAGAAGGAACTTACTTAAACATCATAAAAGCCATTTATGAGAAGCCCACAGCTAATATCATCCTCTATGGGGAAAAACTGAGATCTTTCCCCCTGAGATCAGGAACACAACAGGGATGTTCACTCTCACCAGTGTTGTTTAACATAGTGCTGGACGTCCTAGCATCAGCAATTAGTCAACAAAAGGAAATAAAAGGCATCAGAATTGGCAAAGATGAAGTCAAACTTTCAGTTTTTGCAGATGACATGATACTCTACATGGAAAACCCAACAGACTCCACCAGAAGCCTTCTAGAACTGATCCATGAACTCAGCAAAGTCTCAGGTTACAAAATCAACATACAGAAACCAGTTCCATTTTTATACAGCAATAATGAAGCAACAGAAAGAGAAATCAAGAAACTGATTCCATTCACAGTTGCACAAAAAACCCACAAAATACCTAAGACTAAACCTAACCAAAGATATAAAAGATCTGTATGATGAAAATTATAGAAAACTTATGAAGGATATTGAAGAAGACACAAAGAAATGGAAAAACATTCCATGCTCATGGATTGGAAGAATAGACATTGTTAAAAAATCATTACTACCAAAAGCAATCTACACATTCAATCAATCCTAATCAAAATTGCACCAGCAGTCTTCTCAAAGCTAGAACAAACTATCCTAAAATTTGTGCATAACCATAAAAGATCCTGAATAGCCAAAATAATATTGAAGAAGAAAACCAAAATGGGAGGCTTTAGCCTGTATTACAAAGCTGTCATCATCAAAACTGTATGGTACTGGCACAAAAACAGACACACAGACCAATGGAATAGAATAGAGAGCCCAGAATTGGACCCACAAATGTATGGCCAATTAATCTTTGACAAAGCAGGAAAGAGTATCCAAGGGAAAAAAGACAGTTTCTTAAACAGATGGTGCTGGGAGAACTGGACAGCAACATGCAGAAGAATGAAACTAGACCACTTTCTTACACCATACACAAAAATAAACTCAACATGGCTGAAGGACCTGAATATGAGACAGGAAACCATCAAAACCCTCGAGGAGAAAGCACGAAACAACCTCGACCTCAACAGCAGCAATTTCCTACTGGACACATCTCCAAAGGCGAGGGAATCAAAAGCAAAACTGAACTCTTGGGACCTCATCAAGATAAAAACTTCTTCATGGCAAAGGAAACAATCAATAAAACTAATGGGCAATCAATAGAATGGGAAAAGATAGTTGCAAATGAGATATCAGATAACGGGCTAGTATCCAAAATCTACAAGGAACTTACCAAACTCCACACCTGAAAAACAAATAACTCAGTGAAGAAATGGGCAGAAGACATGAACAGGCACTTCTCCAAAGAAGACATCCAGATGGCCAAAAGACACATGAAATAAAGCTCAGTGTCACTCATCATCAGGGAAACACAAATCAAAACCACACTGAGATGTCACCTCACGCCAGTTAGAGTGGCTAAAATGAACAAATCAGGAGACTATAGATGCTGGCAAGGGTGTGGAGAGACGGGCACCCTCCTACACTGTTGGTGGGAATGTAAACTGGTGCAGCTGCTCTGGAAAACAGTGTGGAGGTTCCTTAAAAAATTAGCAACATAACTCCCCTATGACCCAGCAATAGCACTGCTAGGGATTACCAAAGGAATACAGAAGTGCTGATGCATAGGGGCACATGTACCCCAATGTTTGTAGCGGCACTTTCAACAATAGCCAAATCATGGAAAGAGCCTCAATATCCATCAACTGACGAATGGATCAAGAAGATGTGGTATATACATACAATGGAATATTACATGGCAATGAGAAAGAATGAAATCTGGCCATTCGTAGCAACATGGATGGACCTTGAGGGTGTCATGCTAAGTGAAATAAGTGAGACAGAGGACAGATCTCCTATGTTTTCACTCATTTGTGGAACAGGAGAAACTTAACAGAGGACCATGGGGTAGGGGAAGGGAAAAGGGAAAAAACAGTTGGAGAAAGGGAGGGAGGCAGGCAAACCATGAGAGACTCCTGAATACTGAGAACAAACTGAGGGCTGATGGAGGTGGGGGGGAAGGGAAGGGGAGTGATGGGCATGGAGGAGGGCACTTGTTGGGATGAGCTTTTAGTATTATATGGAAACCAACTGATAATAAACTATAAAAGAAAAAGTAAAAAAATAAAAGACCACTTAAAAACATTTTGTTAGGATTCCTATTCTGTCAGTCTAACATAAGTTATGCTATTGTTTCATGAAGTAATGTTCTGCTATGTCCTTTGGAAATCAGGAACTTTAATCACTGGAGGCAAACTAATGCATCATAGGTCCAGAACGTATATTTTTGGAGCAATCATAGAAGGATCTAGATATAAAGATTGTAGCTCTATATGAATTCCTTAGTTCACCTCACAACCTCTGCATATCTAAGTTGTGTATATAACTTAATTTCTTATATTAAGATCTTTAGTATTCTATATACAGACATACTACCTTTTGTTTCTGTAGTAAAGGCATCTATAGTTTGATCATGTCAATTTTCTGTGGATTGTTTAAAATTATAAACACTAGTGTGTTTCTGTGAATAATGAAGGCTGTAGTTGTGTGGCTAGACATGTTCACAGAGGCTATAATCCCAGGGTGTCCCTTTAGGGCTGTGGAGCAGGACCCAAGTAGATGGCTGCTTCCTCCCTCTTCCCACCCTTCCCTCCTAGATAGCTTGCATTGTCTCTTTGGGTTGATGTTTTTAAGAACTATGTAAGCCCTAGAATTAAACAATATTTGGCAAAAGAGAACATCGGACATGAAAGGGTCAGAGCTATAGAGTTGGAAATACTGAGAATGTCTTCCCACTTTTGACTCCATATACTTTCCAATACTACAATCTTTTAGGCACTAGTTGACGACATAAAACAATATAGTATTGTTGTATTGCCATGTAGTTTCAGAAAGTGTTCAACTGGATTTCCGAATATAATGTAGGTAATGAAGAATACTGTTTTGTCAATTAAAGAACATTTATGTGTTTATTTTTTGACTGGTTTTAATGAGACTACCCAGAGCAGAGCTCCATTTGAAGATACTTCCCACATGTGTCTGGCTAGGCTAAATGAGCTATTTCTGTTTGGAAGAGCACTGGATTGTTTATGAAGGGTGTTGGCCCATTAGAATTATATAACAAACATAGCAAGAATTTTCAAACCACCGTTGTATTTAAGTAGATAAATGTCAAAAACCCTGCAAAAGGATCAGTGCTTACTCTGTGGGAAGGGTGGTGAGAGGAGCTTTCTTAGGAATAATGTGTTACTGAGGAATTTTGCTCTCTGAAGTTCATGTTTTGTGTAGAGTTAAGAAAGAGAAACCCCTTGTTGATAGATGGAAGTGTCTTGTATTAGGATTTTATAATGTGCTGTGGAGACGCTTACGAACCTTCCACCTGGAATAATGAGTGAACTGTGTGTGGAGGGAAAAGAATAAGTTATGGGATTCTCTAAATTGCTTGACATAACTTGTTCTAACTTTAGGCTTGTCTGCCTTCAAATAGCTCTGAAGAAGCAAAGCTATACATAAATGAGACCATGTATTTTGGAAGGCTGGTTACAGGAATAATGCATGTTATTTCATTATCTTAAATGTCTAACTTAGCAGGACTGAAGAAAGTGATGTGGGTTTTTTTGGGGGGGGTTGTTGGTGGTGTGTGTGTGTGTGTGTGTGTGTGTGTGTGTGTGTGTAGGGATAGTTTTGACTGTCACAGGTTGTTTTGTTGGGCTTGCTAAATGAATCTCCTTCTAGAAAAGAGTCCTGTCCTGTTTATCAGGTTTCTTTAAACTCTTTTTTTTCTCATTGTTATCCAAAATGCATTAGCTATTATTCTCTTGTGTGTCAACATGCCTTCTTTCTTGAGCATAGCAAACAAGGCAGCCTCCCTTCAAATGCAATCCAACCCCTTTAGGGCAAATTTCTTGTCATCATTTATGTGGGTAATTACAGGTATTCCTGCTGTAATTTACAAAATTATAGGAAGTTTAATTTTTCTTAGTTGTGGGTTTTCATCACAGAAAGTTGTCTGACCAGTTCTAATGCTTCACTCTTAAATCCACTGTAATGTATTAATTTTTTACTTTAAATCGCAGCTCTACTATTGTCTACAACCACGATGGGTAGGAGTGCATGGTAGATAAGGTAGAAGAGTTTAAACTCAAAAGAGCAATGACGGTCCTCCAGGAAATTCTGATGGTAGTCTAGCTGAACTGTTTTGTTTTTGATTGATTTTTTGACCCTGAGATTCAGCATCTGATGAGCAGTTTTCCACAGACCTTAAAAGCTATGCATTGTGAGAATAAAGGATTGGCGATTTCTCCATGGATCCTCCCAGTTTATAAACAGAAGGTTTCAGTCAAGTGCAATTAAAATATAAGTAAATAAATAGTAAATTTTAATCCTACTTTACTCCAGAAATAAGATTTCCTTTAATCATAGTAATATTATATTTTCCTTCTCTGAAATCATACATTTTGTTACCAGAATGACTTTTGTAGAAAAGAGGTTAAATTAAATCATTGGATGGTTTTAAGGAAGTCAAAGCACAATTGAATGTACAAATTAAAACACAGTCTGTAAATGCTGGTCTGTGCACGTGTCTGTGTTTAAGTTTCCCATTGATTATTTCACATAATCATACCGAGTCATTGGCAATACACTTTTTGAGTGACTTTTCTACAGGAAGCAAAAGTAAAGAGAAATTTTAAAAGCCATCTAGATTTACCTGGATCATGGCATGGCCAACCTAGATAAGAGGATACAGAACAAAGTTGGCAAGAACATTTTTTTTAATTAAAAAAAAAACCCCTTTTTGGCACAAGAATAAATGAGATGTATCTCCTAAGTGACCCAAGGAAAGAGGGTTTTTGTTGTTGTTATTACTGTTCTCAGAAAGAAATCTTCAGAAATACTTAAAACAGGACAAGGCATTTGATAAAATATTTATGTTCTCCTTGCCTAAAGCTTTCCTGTAGGAGATGAGGGAATGTGTAACATTATCAGGGCTAGTGTGTCCTCAAGAAACATTTGTTTTAAGAGATTTTTGCCTATCTTCTTGGCTACATATTCTAGGAACATTTCATCTTCTCTAGCACATCAAGGTAAAATTTTCTGTGTATGTTTGTGGCTTGAAAATATTAAAGAGTTTTCTTTAAACCTATAGTATATTCCTTAATTACTAAAGTAAGATAATACATATCTAACTAATATAATTTGTCAGATTAATGATTTTAAATGAGTCATGTTAAATTTAAAAATAGTAATACTTGTCCATTGCAGCTAACTTACAAGATAAAGAAAGGCATGGAGAAGAAATGGCTCTGCATAGTTACATACCTCTTACTTCACCAAATTAAATTAAAAGAGGACCAAGTGTCCATATGCTGATCTGGTTTTTCAGTTGAAGTTCTCCCTCTCTGAGCAGGAAGAGCCCTGGCATTAAATCAGCCTGTGGGACTTCCTGCTGCCATTTTGCCTGCTGTACTTCCTGTGGCTCTGTAAATGGATCACCTTTCTTTAGATGACTACCTCTCATTGACACTGCAGGAGAGTGTTATTCATCCTGTCCTTGTTTATCGGATGGGCCCATGAGGTAGTTAAGTGTTCCTTTGAATCCAGGTTGCTTCTCCTTGAGGTCCAAGGTTTACAATTCCTAGCACCCAGCAACCTAACTCCCTGTGTCAGTTTTCTCTGAAAGGGCTCTGGCTTCTAAAAGTCTTGGCAAAAACGTGGTGTGCTGCCCAGTATGGCCTACAACCACATCCACTCTTTTCAACCTTGGGAAGTCCACTTAGCCATCTGAGGTCTTTTCTTAGGAGTCTTCAAGGTACACATGAATTCCTAAAGTCACTTGTCTCTTATGGCTGACTTGCACAAGAGAAAAGAAAATCAAACCACAGATGGAAACATTAGAGTGGCATCAGTTTTAAGCAAATAAGATTCCCTCAATACTGTATCACCATTGCTACAGAAGGATAACCACAATCAGAATTGCTAAGCAAGGTAGTAACAGAGGATGCTCTTGGTGGAGTCCTTGTAGCTGGTTCCCCTTGGAGTTGTGCTGCATACAGCTTTCATGGCTCTGACTGCTAATTAATGTAATTATTTCCTTTTCACTTGTTTTTCTATGCAATTGTAAATATACATAACCTTCTAATAGGACATTTTTATACAAGTGCTTTGGGGTTGACCATCTGAGACTAAGGCAGTTAAAAGACCCTCCTTGGCATATCTCTGTGTACACAGAGCTTAGATTCTGCCACAGGAAATTTTGGCAGGATTTTTATACAGAAGTTTCATAGAAATAGGATTTCCTATGAGGAAACCTCAGCCTTGAGATACCTTATAGCTTAAAAGTTATTAAAACATCCAGTAAGATGGTTTGGGATGATACTGACCAAGTTCAGATGTCCATAAAATGCAAAGGAATGCCCTGCTATCTGATAATACATCTAGAAGTTGACTAGTTAAAATACTAATAGGAGTATGCAGCAAGGAAAGTTGGTCTGATTCTCCAAGGAGCTTGGTTCAGAACCTTTTGGAACCCTATCATTTTGGAATGAAGTGTATGTGTGCATTAACTCAAGGAGTTGCAGCTTCAGGAGCTCAAGCCAGGTTTGACCTGAGGGTATCCTTTGACCTAGTTAAGAACTCCTCTTTCTAGGCCAAAGTCTGAGCTGGAAATTTTAGCAAAGACCAGAGGAGGCATTTCTGTTCAAGCCCATCTTTGTGGGCTACTTTGGTTCTACTGCAGCCATAGTGGTAAGCAAGGACCCCAGGAACACCCAGTGTGTAATCTATTCAGGAGGCTGCATCAGGTGTGGCTATCAAGTCTCCAGCATTGAAAACAAAACATCAATACTGAGGTAAGTTCTGGAAGAACAAGCATCAAGAGGGCAGTCATCATGCAGTTATCCAACCTGCAAGAGATTAAGGGGCAAGATGAGAGCAAATAAGGTTGGTCCTCTGAACGGAGTAAGATCATGGGAATAACTGGATGTACTGGGGAAAGGAATTCAAAAGCTACTGGAAGGCTTGGAGTTATACTTTGAGATACACTGCAGTCTGTTTGTGTCCCAAGCTGGGGAAGAAGAGGATACTAATTACATATTCAAACTCAACAGTGTATATGTAAAACTTTAAATTGTGGGTATTTTCCAAATCATTAAAGGTTTTTCAAAATCAAGTAGGAATGGCTTCATAATAGTCCATCCTATGGTGTAAGGAGATCCATCCTAAGTTCAATATGTAACAAATGAGATAGTCACATCATACAATATGATCCCAAAGGAGATTGTTCCCACAGTGAACAATGTACTAGTGAACAGAACATAAAACTGGAGTCAGAGGCATCAAATCCATGTTCTCCTCCTTTTGGCTGTATGATTTTGCTTAAGTTATTTAAACTTTCAAATTATTTAAAACTTTCTGTCCCTCAATTTCTTCATCTGTAAAATGGGGATAATTCTAGCTCCTTCACCGGGGGGGGGGGCTGTGAGGAGGAAATAAAATAATTTATATCTAAGAACCTAAATAACCATGGACAACAAATGCAAGGTACCTGTTGTAATCTTATCTATGTGGGCAAACTAATTCTTCAACTTCTCATTTTAGTAGGGTTTAAATTTATACCATTAATGTAGCAGTTAAATAAGGCACATGCTTTTTGGTTTTTAAAAGTCCTTTCTGTTAAAAAGTGCCCAAAGGAAAAATAACTAAATATATGTTTCTGATGTGATACCATCTCTTTCCAAGTATCACTGCATAATTTTTGGTAGCAACATTGCATTGGCTTAAAAAAAAAAGTAACATGTGAAAGCAAATATTCCAAGTAAACAAATTGCTTTTAAACTCAGAAGTCAATGTGGCTTACAAGTCAATGGGAAATCTTACAAGATAAGTAACTTATTTTAATAATTTTTACCTTTTAAAAATTTAAGTTTACACATACAGTATTCCTTTCACTCTAGATTTCCAAATTGAAGAGAAGAGAGTTAAAACCATTTGAAAAATCTTAGGATAAGGGTATTCGTGATTCTCAGAACAGAGATGGCCGTTGGCTTGGTATTTGTGAGCTAGTTCATGTCATGGTGAGGGATTACCATTTAAATGTTTTTTCTTTTTGTTTTTTGTTTTTGTTTTTTTGGTTTTTTTTAAAGGACAAGTGAGATTAGCATTTGACGTATTAGACAGTATATCTAAAGAAATTCTTTCTGAGTGGATTTGACACACCATGTTGCATTAGTTCTAGATGTACAACATACTGATTCACTTCTCTGTGTTAAGCTATGCTTATAAGTAGAGCTACCATCTGAATAGTATATTTTTATTGATATATTAATTCTTGAAACTAATATATATTTAAAAACTATTATAAGAATATATATGTTCCTGGCAGAAAATCTAGAAAATGTAGACAAATAAGATTAAACTACCCATAGTCCCATTAGAGATAATTACCAGACATATTTGAATCGTTAAAAATTTTTATACACATTTTTTAATTAAAAATGTATGCCCATTTTACTCCCTTTAAAAACAAAGAGTTTTTTATTTTAAGAGAGAGAGAGAGAGAGAGAGGCAGAGGGAGGGAGAGGCAGAATCCCAAGCAGGCTCACAATCCGTGAGATCGTGACAGGAGCCAAGATCAAGGGTTGGACACTCAACGACTGAGCCACCCAGGTACCCCTAATTTACTCAGTTTCATCTGCCATAAAAAATACCATTGACCAAGTGGCTTATAAACAATGGAAGTTTATTTCTGACTCCTCTGGGGGTTGGAATTCCAAGATCAAAGCCCCAGCATAGGTGGATTCTGGTGAGGGGTCTCTACTGGGTTGCAGACTGCTGACTTCTCATTGCATCTTCACTTGGGGGAAAGAAAGCCATGTAGCTCTCTTGACTCTTCTCATTCCTGACTCTGATCTCATTCATGAAGACCCCAGCCTCATGACCTGATTCCCTCCCAAATACCATCACGTTGAGAATTAGATTTCAACAGATGAGTTTAGGGCACACAAATACTCAGTTCATAACAGCACTTAGATAAGCACATCTATTTAAAGCAGAGACCCAGTTGCTCATTTGTAATTTTCATTTATCAGTCTAGCAATGTGATTTAAACATTTGTTCATTTCATTTTTTCTTTACATTTTTAATATCCAAAGACTTCCGCTACATGAATGAACAATTTATTTAACCAATCTTCTTTTATTAACTTTTTAATTTTTACTTATTTTCATCAATTATGAATAGTATTTCCACAAACATTTTTGTGGCCAACTCTTTGCACACATTTGTGGTTTTTGTTCAGAAGGAAATTCTGGGTCAAAGGTGATATGCAAAAATAATAGAAGTGTTGGATGGGTGTTACAAATTGCCTTCCAAGAGCGAGTTACAAAATGGCATTTTTCCCCCTCTAGTCCTTCAGTGTGTATTTTCCCAAAACTTTAACTGCTGATTATTATTTCTTTAAAAAATTTTTTTATTAAATCAGTAAGACTAAAATACATATATTTTACATTTGTCTTTATTCAATTGTGTGATTTATATTTTCTTGTATTTGTCTATTACTGGTTTGTAAAGATATTCCACATGAATATACAAATGTTAAAGTGCTTCAGTTCAGATCTGTTTTCCTGCTTTTATCATCAAGGCTTGACTATTCTCAGCCCCTTTCTAGAGGCTCTCACACAATTCCTTAAGTGAAGGAGTTCTATTTTAACGTACAAGGAAGTGAAAATTGAGTCGCTATGGGAGTTCAAATGGTAGATCAAATTCATGATTTACGCCCTTTTGAAAAGGGTTTGCTCAAATTCAAAATCCATCAGCATACATCACCTCACATTATTCCTGTACCTTTCACCTACGGATCAGGTGGGACTAAAAAAGAGTAAATGTAAATATTATGATTCATCATTTAGCGACCTAGAATGGTGAATGCAAAGGGCCTTTAAAGTTTTAGCTCAATGATTTGGTTAGTTCACAGAGGAAGAAGGTAAACTTGGTAAGGTGGCCTGTTATCATGGAAAACCTCTAGACTAGTCTAGAGTTAGAACCTGTGTTCAAATCCTGGTTCTGTCACTTACCAAAAGTAAATGGGAAAACTTTCTCAATTGGAGCCTCAGTTTTGCCATTTCTCACACATGGTTAATGTCAACTGGCTCACTTGATTATTGTGAGATCAGTTCCTTTCCTGCCCTTTAATGACTTACCTGAGGTCACTTACCTAGTTAACTGGACAAGGTTGACTGGAGTCCTTATCTCTTGATTATTCACCCTATGCTCCGTTCACAATATCCCAGTTCCCTTTGTAGTTAAGGCTCTTGAAGCATAGCATATAAAGGTACAGCATTTTAATAAAAAATATGCTGGAATGAAAAACACAGGTGTGGTGAATACTGTTGCTTGACCCAGTCTCCTGTCAGTGCTGTCCAGTGGAAGACTACCAGGCACACACCTATGACTGGACAAGCTGGATTTATTACTGGGAAATATCTTTGGGAAACGTGGGGCATTTTAGTAGAAGTTTTTGAAAGGATTATCATAGGATTGGGACTAACATGAAGTGATTTGGGGGGATGGTTTAAGGACGTGGCTTTGTCCTGGTTTGGATGCTATCAGGAGCTGGAGATAATTCTATGAGTATTTTAAAAAATCTTGTGTATAAGGTGGTAAAAGTAAAGTGAGGCTAAAGCCATACCTGGGAAAGGAACATCCAGTTAGGATATGGAGATGTTTGGTATTTCTGTGTTTTGCACAATGACCTTGTTTCTTTGCTTAGAGAAGTTATGGAATAGTCTTTTTATCCATCATGATCACTGATGCTGATTTGGAAGACTGTTTATGGGCCACAGTAGAAGACAGGCCTCTATGTGAGGGCGCTGCACTAGCCCTGCACAGTTTAAGGCCTAGCTTTAAGTTTCAGGCCAGTTTTTGGATGTCCAAAGTTGCTTTTTTTTCCCTTATCTCTCTGCATCTTCTCTCTTGCCACTTTTAAGCCAACAGTGACTCTGGGACAAAATTCTGGCCAAAGAGTTACAAACGTGCTCTGGGAGCTTTCCATTAAAACAGGATATTACCTGTTAAATAGATACTGGCACCATCCCGTCTTGCTGTCCCATCCTTCTCCTCCTCCTTGGTGGAAAAGGGATATACTTCTGGAAGCTGCTGCTGTCTTTTTGTAATAATGAGGGAAGGTCAAGGAAATCTTTGGCATGATTGATCTGCTAAACCAATCTAGCACTGGTAACTGGATTTCTCAGAAAAAAACTCCCTAATTAACTCAGAAAAAAACTCCCTAATTAAAACAAAACACTTTAGGTTGTTTGTTACCTGTGTTGAAAGCTTTCCTTAAATATTAGGTGTCCATGTTCATATTTAGTAAACTAGATACTCTTCTGGCCACCAAATTTTTATGATGGTTCAGAGAATACCATTTGGAAATACTGGCTGGAAATACCTCATTTTTTTTTTTAAGAAAAAATAAGGGTTATGTTAGGTGGTAAAGCCTTTTTCTGTTTCATAAGCTTTGTCATTACTTCATTCAGATGCAATTGTTTCCTTGGTTTCAGAAACCTGCATAAAAATGAAGGCTTTAGAAGCCTTCCAGATTGAGTTCAGCTGAAAGAAATGCGGGTACATTTTTAATGACTTGATTATTGAAAGGGTGAATACAGCTGTAAACCCAATTGTTGGATAATTGTGACTTCATCATTGCAATTTTCTGTGCTTAGAGAAATGAGTTCCTACAGCCATTGTGATTTGTTAAGCTTAACAATGTATTGGTTGGTCTTAATGATCATTGACTGAGGGTAGGAAGGACTCCTGTCCTCCTAGGGAGATAATTCTCTGGTTACTCTGTACCACTGTGGTAGGTGGGTTAGACCCCGTAGTACAGAATCAATGCTCACTGGGAAACTGATAACGTGTTGAGAGGTGAGGATGAGAACAAGAGTTAATTACTATTAATATTTAGTGTGTGAGAAAGTGAAACCACAGGGGCCAGTAGGAATTCAATGTCTGCTAGACTCTGAATTGGGAGGTCTTAATGAAGGATAAGAGAAAAGGTTCAGAGAAACTTCATGTATTGACATTTAGGACTCCTGTATTGAAAATTATGTGCCTATGGTCAATAAACTTGACTCAATCCACCAACTGGGAATTATTCTACAGGTGTTTCTTTTTCTTACGTCTATCTCTACCTTACACATCAGTAGGTGCAAAATAGTTCAAGAAGTGGTTGAAAATGAATTAAAATTTGGCTCTGGAGAATGGCTCTGCAATAGTGACAGTAATAATGAATCAAAATATTTTTTATAAACAGTAAATTACTTATCAGGTTACAATTCAAATACTACTGAGTAAAATATATTCATGTTCACGGTGGTGAACATAAACTATCCAGATGCAAGAAAATTGAATAATTGATGAGGAAGATCCTTGTCCACTTAATTAAATAGAATGTGAACCTTGAAGTGCTTGCCCATGCTGGGAAAATGTGTCCGTGAGTGAAGCAGACCAGTGTTTTGTTTTCAAGAAAAACTTAACCATGACAAAATACTTTCACAATGTAAGTTTAATATTCTACACTTAAATGTTTGTAAAAGACTGAGTTTTTTTCTTCCAGTTCTTGTGTATGCAGATGAAATAAATCCATCCAGATGAAATGATTCCTAAAAGCAGACCATGGATGGGTTATCCATTGCAGGTATGTGTTGAAATTATAGGTATGATACACCTTCATGAATCTGAGAGAAATTCACTGAAAGAGCATGTAGAATCTGTTTTGTAGTAGTCTTATTCAGGATGATTGTCATTTGGTAGGCTTCTCAGGGTTCCTAGTTTGTGTTCTCCAGGAACTCTCCAGGATGTTCTTTGAAATAGATATAGGACCTGCATCCTGGGAAAGATACTGCAAAAGAGGTTTGGAAGCTTGTTTGGTCTTCCTATTTTGGTGTTTTTATGGTACTATCAATCTTCCCACAAAATAAAGTTCTGGTGAAGTATGTGTCATGATGAACTTCTTTCAGAGAATGAATGAATGAAAGAACAAACTCTCAGCCTTTATTTAGAAGTAGACTTTCCGGCCACTTCTCTCTGAATCTGTTAAAAGCTGTATAAGGACAGGGGAAGGTGCAGTCGCAATTCAGTGAAATCAGTACTCAATTGCACATATCAAATCTGCAGTAAGAAATAAAGGAGTGCACTTATCTTCTGGAGTGATAATTGAGAGAACTCTTAAGGACGTTGTAGAAGTTTTCCAGGTGGACAAAGGAGTAGGGGAATAGAACAAACCATTTCACACTGTGGCTGGTGATATTCTCAAAAAGGGCCAGGGAGCATGTTGGGCTGTGCTGACAGCCTGGAGCCTGCTTAGGCTTCTCTCTCACTTCTCTCTCTGCTCCTTCCCCACTCATGCATATGTGCTCGCTCGTGCTCTCTCTCTCTCTCTCTCACTCAATCTCCTTCTCTGAAAATAAAGAAATATTAAAAATAAAAAAGGCGATGGAATATGAAGGAATGAGTGTTAATGAGTACATTATATTAAGACTCTTAGGTCTTGGCTTTTTTTTTTCTGTTTTTTTGGCAGAAAGAAAGGTCATGGGAGGATTTTATGCAGGTTGTTCAGAATTAGATCATGCAAGTATTGAATGACATGCTAAGGACTTTTGCTGTGTCCTGGGTCATAGTATGTCAGATTCGTGGAGGCAGCAGTCATGGCTGCATTGTGTATTTATTAAGGGAATGACTGATAAGCCTTTAAAGAATTTTGAGAAAAGGAGCTGCTAATTAAGATTTAAATTTTGGGAGGATCACTGATAGCAGTGAGAACATGGAAGAGAAGAGTTTTCTATT
The DNA here is from genome assembly GCF_006229205.1 of Suricata suricatta. Lineage (NCBI taxonomy): Eukaryota > Metazoa > Chordata > Mammalia > Carnivora > Herpestidae > Suricata > Suricata suricatta. Next base: position 111,031,590 of record NC_043700.1, read on the forward strand.
TTCTATTGCTGCTGTAACAAATTACCACAAATTTAGTGGCTTAAAACTACACAAATTTATTGTGTTATAGTCCTTTGGGTCAGAAGTGTGACCTGGGTATCACTGGACTAAGATCCAGGTGTTGGCACGGTTTTCTTCCTCTCGGGAAACTCTAGAGGAGAATTCATTCCTTTGCCCTCCCAGCTTCTATAGGCTGCCTATGGTCTTGGCTCCTGGCCTCCTTCCTCTGTCTTTCTGCAGCCACACTGCATCTCTTGAACCCTTCTTCTGTCTTCCCATCTATCTCTTAGTGCAGTCCAGAAGGGTTCGTGTGATTATAGGGCTAGCGGTTTTTAAGGGCTCATGTGATTATATTGAGCCCACCTGGATAATACAAGATAATCTCCCCTTGTCAGGGTCCTTGATCTTAATCACATCGGCAAAAGTCCCTGTTGCTATGTAAGATATTCACAGGATCTGGGGAGCAGGAGGCCGTTCTGCCTACCGCCAGGGTCATGAAGGTACTTCATAGCACTAGCAATAGAAGACTGGTTGTGGAAAAGTGTTTGTGACCGGATAAGCTTGTCCAACCAAAACCGTTTTTACTTGTCCTCTTTGGCAGAAAGGTGGGGTACATTTTATACTTTCTTTGCACTTAGTTGTGACCAGTAAGAGTAAGTTCTGGTCAAGAGGAGTTATGTATGTCTTCTCTGGGCCTGGCTCGTAAAACACCTCTCACTCAGTCCTCTACGCTCTTTCCTCCCCTGCGGGCTGCCTGGCTGGATGTGGTGGGATGATCCAGCAATGTACTCTGAGGCCCAGAGAAAGAGCAGAGTCTCGAGCTGGAAGCAGCTGGGTTGTTTTTTGTTTTGCGTTTCTTTTTGTGGAGCAGAGACCCCTACTAAAGCTCATTGCGCCACGACTTGCATGATAAACCTTTATTGTGTTAGTCTCTGAAATTGAAGAAGTGTTTGATGCAGTAGACAGCCTAACCTGACTGATATTGAAATTTGTACCTAGCAGTGGGGTGCTGCTGTAACAATAAATGGGGCACTGACTTAGTGTTGGCCAGTGGGTGGTAAGGACCCCAATATTAGCGGCATGAACGGTAACCCATGTTTTAAATGGGAAAAACCTTGGATGTTGTCTGGAAGCCCAGAAGGCACAATTTGTGCTTAAAAATCTTATGGCTTTAGGACAGTGATTCGTAATCCTGGCTACATATTAGAATCACTTGGAGAATTGTAAAAACTATGCATGCTCAGAACCCACTCCCAGAGATTCATTTTTTAAAAAAATGTTTTTTTTTGTTTTGAGAGAGAAAAAGATTGCAAGTGGGGAAGGGGCAGAGAGGGAGATAGAGAATTCGAGGTGGCCTCTGCAATGTCAGCACAAAGCCCAATGTGGGGCTCAGGAGCGGTAAGATAATGACCTGAGCTGAGTCGGATGCTCAACCCAATGAGCCACCCACGCACCCCAGAGATTCTGACTTAATTCCTCTGTATGTATGTGTTGGAGAAGGGGAAGGGGTATTAATATTATTTTAACAGTTTTTCAGGTAATTCTGATACGTAGCCAAGCTTGAGAACCAAAGCTCTAGGGCAGAGATCAGAATTGTTTTTCCATAAAGGTCCAAATAGTAAATATTTTGGGCTTTGAGAGCAGTATCATTCAGCTCTGCTGTTAGAGCGTGAAAGGCATCATGACAATATGCAAGCAAGTGGATGTGGCTGTGTTCCAATAAAACTTTATTTACAAAACAGGCAAGGAGCTAGATTTTACTTGTGGGGCACTGTTTGCTGATTCCGTCTCTAGGACAATGATTCTCAAAAACTTTCTTCTCATGGCTCATTTACCTTTTTAAAGACTGAGGATCACAAAAAACTTTTGTTTATGAGTTATATCTAGCAAGAATTACTATATTAATATGAAACCTGAGAAGTTAAAGATACTAATGAATTGAGAATAATCATAAATCTATTATGTCGACAGGAGCAATATATTTTTATTGTATTTAAACAATTTGTAAAAAAGAGTGGCATTGTTTTGCATTTTTTTAAACCTCTATATTGTCCAGCTTAACAGAAGCCAGAGAGATTTTCATTTGCTTCTTCATTCACTCCATTGTAATATGTTGTTTTTGTTGAAGTATATGAGGAAAATCTGGCCTCACTACAGATATGTAGGTGTTTCTTGTTAGAAGGCCAATCTCTTTCTGAAGGGGCATTTTAATAGCCTTTTCCAATAATTAAGGATATTTTTTGATACTATTTAATTCAACAAGTGATAGTTTCTTAAGTTGATTGCAATGTGGAATCTGAAACTATATCAAGGAACTTTTCACACACTATTGCATCAAAATCTATTGGTTCACTCATACTTGAAAGGAATCTCTTACCTATGTCTGATTTTGTAATGTTGTACATTGGTTACTTAGAAAACGTTTCATGGATTTATACCTTTGGTGCACTTCATTATATACTGTTTCTAAAAACTGCATTTGTTAATAGTACTGATCTCTTCAGAAAAGTCATTAGGGATTTAGAAGCCAGCAGGCGCGTGGTGGTGGATACAATTTTTCCAAAATTCTAATTTTTACTTGAAAGCTTAAGTTTTATCATTGGCAATGAATACTGTCAGGTTGTTTGCCTTCAAGTGACAGGCTCACTTCATTTATTTTCAAGAAACCGACTGCCAAACACCCAAGTCTGAATAACCATATTTTGTTTATCACTTGTTCTCTCAAGTAAAAATGGTGTTCCATGAAAAAGAGAGGAGTTCACTTTGTAACTCAAACAATCACATATTGCTTTTCCTCCAGACAGCCATTGTGTTTTGGTATGCAGCAAAAGTCCTTTATGTGTTCTTTCCTTCTGATCCCACAGAATGTGTAAAAGACTTACACTCGAGGGTTGAGATTTAATAAAACGAATAATTTTTCCAGTTTCAGCAAGGGCATTCTTAAGCAAAAGTGGCTTTAGAAATGAGTATGTGGTCACAAATAGGATACAGAGTCCAATGACACAGTACGGAGATGCAGATCAAGTGCCTTCATTTGCGCTAAGGCACCAGCAGCTTTGCTGACCGCTGCTCATTATAGCATAGCATCAGTGCAAATGCTGTCAGAGTGAAAAAGGGCAAATAATCTTAGTATTTTTACAAAAGTATTTTTGACCTGTGGATTCACTCTAAGGATCTTTGGGATTCCTAGGTATATTTGGGCCATACTTTGAGAAACCACTGTTTTAGGGGATGGTTTAAAAAGAATCCATGTGTTGGCTTCCTTTGTAAGGTGTTTCAACAAAGAGCTGTATTCAGAGAATTGGCCAGTTTTCAAGATGATTAGAAAACAACAGAAAGTCCAAGGACTTGGGGTGAAAAGTGATTGGGAAGCCAACTATCCCATTTGGGGCCACAAGAGTATGTAAAAGTTTTTAGTTGGACACCATGATTTAGTTCTGTCAAAGATCAGATTAAGAGTGGAGCCTTCCGATGAAAAACCATGATAAAAGAAGCTGTTAAGGATAGGAAGGGGAAGGAGGGGAGAGAAGGATCTGAGAATTCTAGATGGAAGCATGTACAACAGAGGTCCAGCATGTTTTTGATAGAACTTGTATTGTCAAGAAGTCCAAGATATCAGACTAAAAAGCTCATTGACCTGAGGTGTAAAAATCACATTTTGGCTTTCAGACTTTTGGTAACACTCGTTTCAGCTGTGCCCAAAAGAATAAATAGACAATAAGAACTCCTAAAATCTTGAGGTGCAAGGAGGAAAGAGGAAAATAAAATTATTCCCCAAGCATTTGAATTAAAGTTTAATCAAATAACTCCCCTTCTCTGCAGGGTAGGGGCTTTAATAAGACCTGCCAAGCAGGATTTCATAATTGCAATAGACCAGTGAACATTATGTATCTCCCATCATTCCCCCTTTTGAATGGAAGTTTTAATTGCCTTTATTCTGTACTTGATCCACCATTGTTCATAGACCAGGCCCATAACAAACCCCATTCTCCCTTGCCTGCCTGCCCGCCAGGTCCAAGGGTTTGGACAGAGATTCTAAGACATGAGGAGGTGGTGTGGCCACAAGATGGAGGAAGCCTGGTTACCTGAATGGAGCAGAATCTTGCCCAACACTTTGCACGGGATTGTGACATGAGCAAGGAAGAAACTTTATAGCCAGAGATTTTTGTCACAACTCTTGTTGCAAATGTTCTCTGTTACAGCATTTAGATTATTCTGAATAATGTAGAGCCTATTTCATTGATCTAAACATGAGAAAAGGAATGGAGGCAGTGACAGAACAAGCATACCTAATCCAGGGGCAGAATCAATAAGCTTCTGTAGACTGAGGAGCAGGGGGGAGGGGGGAAGGGGGGTGTGGGTGTGAGCAGGAGGGAGAGCAAGGAATGTGGATGAGTTTTCTCTTTCTGTGTCTATGTGGGTGGAAGTTTGGAATGGTACTTGATAGAACAATCCAGTGAAGTTGTTTAATGGGCAGTAGTAATAGGGGAGCTTAGAGGCTAAGAGTTGGGGCAGAGGTCTGGAAAGGAGGCATATAAAAGGCAATCACCAGGGTATAGGTGATGGGTGAAGCCAGGGAAAGGAGCAGTGGTGGATAGAGTTTTCTGGGAAGACCATTGAGAGGGAGAAGAATACAGAGGTCATCTAACTTGCAGAGTAGAATCCACAAGAGAATAATAATAAACTCCCAGGAATGAAGAAAAATGGCAGAAAAAGGATAGGCCAGTTTGAAGAAAAACAGTTCAAAGATTTATGAAATCGTAGAGTCAAGTATTACAAAGAGATCCAATATAAGAGCTAAATATTAGATTTTAAACTTCAGAGAGTATTGGTGACCTTCATCAAGATAATTTTAATGGAGCATTGATATAAAATTTAGATCATTGTAGGATAAATACCTTTTGATTTTATGGATTAAAAAAAAAAGACTGAAGGTGTTAAATCTCTACCAAGGTCCACAGTAAGTGTTGGAGCTTGGCTTTGAACTCTTGCCTATCCAAGACCACAACCTGTGCTCCTTCACTTTTCTAAACAGATTCTGAAAAGTATTTAATTAAGATGCTGACTCAGATATAATTTTGATTAGAATGTAGCTAAAGCAGGATAAAATAGAAGGCTTACAGAAAGTGTAAATGTCAATATTTTCAGAGAGAAAGGTGTAGGCTAATTTTCTATATTATTTTCTGAGGATTTCCCTTCCACTCCCCCCTCCTCTACTTTCTTTCTCATACGCTGATTGTATTGATTTTATTGGTAAATAGGAGTTATATTTCATAATATGAATGGGTGTGTCATTTATAATATTATTTTGGTTTTAGAACATAGATTGTACCAATCTGGTAAAATAATCTTTTCTCAAACTATGTCTAAATAACGTGACTGATGGAACTTTTTCTCTCTTAAGTCTTATGAAACTTAATTAGCAAGATCAAAGGCTACAAGAACTTAATAGCCACAATCACATTTAGCAGATGCCTTGTTAGTAATTCAGCATTTAAAGTGTAATCTCTATACAAGTCAAAAACAGAGACAAATGTTTTTTCAGCAGATTTAAGTTATTTTTCTTTAATAAACCTAATGGAAAACCTTAAGTGCTGCTATAGAGCACTATTTCAAAATAAGCTCCTTAGCAAAATAAATGAAAGACATGTAGAAACCTGAAGAAGCAGTTATTTTTGAGAGCCAAGGTGTCTGCAAAACTCGTGTAGGAAACTTCTCTTTCTTTCATTTCGTATAAAGACCATTTTGTGTGAAATAAAGGAAAGTAATTGGCATCACTTGAATTCATTATTCATTAAATTTAACTATTTTTGGCTTGGCATATACTGATTTCCTAATCTGGACTGCCTGCTAAAATATTTTCATTAAGATGTGTTATTTTGGGTAGGAAAAGGACCTTCCAATTTAGGACTCAGAACATTCAATTTGGAGTATATATAAAGTCAAGAATAAATACAGTCAGCATTATTAAACATAAACCTTGCTACTGCCCTCCTTCAGCTGCAAGTTTTGATTGCATAATTCATTCTTGTTTATCCCCTTTGCATTTCTATAGCAACTATATCTGCAGATTTTATGTGTTTGGTTGAAATGCCCCAGTAGAACAAAAGAGTAGCATTTGCAATTTTTTTTGAAGGCTGTGTGTAATGATGAGGAATTGAGAAATGGGCAGGCTTGTCTGCAAAGCAATAAAAAAATGTATATATTTTATGTGTTCAAATGTGTGGGCAAAGACATGTTTGATGCATGTCCTATTTTAAAGACATTAAGCCCCATCTGATTACCCATATTCACTTAAAATGGGGTGGCAGATGATAATCTCTTCTTAAAAATTATTTGATATGAAGCAATGTAGAGAGCAGAAATATGCAGCCTCATCTTAAAAAAAAATCCATGTTACTTTTTAGTCACCCATGTGGATTTTTGTAAAATATAAGTAGAAAAGTGTAGCTATCACATGCCAATTATGCATATTATATAAGTGCGAGGGTTATGGATATGCTCTGTATTTTAAGGGATACTATTTTGCAGTGCACACTGCCACATAGGAAATTCAAAGAAAACCAAAAATAGTTTATGAAAAAAAACAAAATTAAACTAAGCTTATTTTTGTTCCCAAACCAGGCTTATTTCTTAGCAATTTTAAAACATTTTGTTCAGTTCTTCTCATCAGGACTTAAATTTATCATCGTCAGACTATTAATTCAGAAGATCCCCAAACTTTCTGCTTATACAGTTGAATATCAGACAAGGTGTATATTTCTGATGACCATTTTTCAGAATTCTATTATATGCTGGATAGATAGCATTGCAACTTCTGAATCTTTTATCAAACATTAAGACTGTTTAACACAGTTTATAAAGACAATGAAAATAGACAAGTTACAAATTAAGTTTTGCATTTCTAACACTTTTAAACAAACATGTTAGTTTTGTATGCAGGTGAAACAAAGCTGAAATGGTTTTTTAGAATTGGAATAGTTGTCTTTTATGGTATTAATTATATTTCATAGAGACAAATGAAACAAATTAGTAATTTTATGTTGACTTCATTCATTGAACAAGTATGATTTTACTCTGTGACAAGATATTATACCTACATTTCTGGATGCATAAAAAAGGTTTAGCTACTCAATACTTTCTGGAACCTAAGGACTAATTCTTCTTGTCAGTGTGAAGCAAGATTGTTTGGTGCATATCCCGAGTAAAAGTGAAAAAAAAGGGCAAACAAAACAAACATGTATGCCAATGAATTACAAAAACTACTATTTAACTGGGTTGGGACCAAAGGTTGTTAGTGCTGTTGGCCACAACTATCTGAAAAGAGTCCAAAATGTCAAGCTGACCTCTTAATGGTGACTGGGTGAAAACCAAGGTTCAGTGGTTACTTCTTGCTGCACATCCAAACATTTGGATGTCTGTGCAATATATTTAGTTACAGCTTTTTCTTCTATTAACATAGTTTAGGAAAATGTAAAGTAGAAGTTGAACATGTATGGTTTTATTTTTATCAATATATTAAACAAATGAAAGTCTGCATTTTGAATGTACTCCCTTTTCTTAAGTTCATGTGAGGCTAAAGTAGCTTGGCATTAGTTATTTATGAATCACTGCTGACAGCAAGAGCGCAGATGTTGTGAGTTCAGAGGGACAGAAAACCTGAGGAACAGAAAATAGATAAGATCCTTATAGGCTCTGATGTGCTCTGTGAAAGGCAGAAATGGGGGTATGCGAATGATGGTAATGGGCTGGAAGGGGTGGAGATGAGGTCAAAAAGAAGCTCTCTGAGGAGGGAACTGTCACCTGAGGTCCCAAGGATGAGAAGCCCTGGGAAGAACCAGGAGAAGAGTCTCGCAGGTGCAGAACTAAGAGTGCAGGAATGTGAAGTGAAAGGAGCTTGTTGGTTAGGCACAGGCTGGAGGGTAGCTTAGACTCCCCTAGAAAGGATGATTCCGACTTAGGTAATTTCCTAATCAATGGCGAGTGCCCTGCTGTCACCCAGGATAGCCTGGGCTGTGCTACCAGAACCGACCACCCCCAGTGGAGCCACTCCAAACAACTGGATTCATTTTTACTCACTCTGTACATCCATCGCAGCTGACTAGGTGCTCTGCTCTGTGTGCTCCTCCCTCCACAACCCTTGCTGACAGAGCCTGGTTACCTGGAACACAGTGGTTACTGCGGCAGAGGAAGAAGAGAGCATGGCACTTCCGGGCTCTTAAAGCTTAGCACACATCACTTCCACTCGCATTTCATTGGCCAAAGCAGTGACTAATCTCAAGTCAGCAACGAAGTGTGATTCTCCAGCCTGCCTGGAACACGAGTAGAACTGGAAGTATTGATGGGTGATAGTAATATCCTTGGGAGGGGGCGGTGTGGGGGGGGTCAGTGAATGACCTGGAATTGCATACACAAGTCATGAGTGTGTGTTGGGCAGGGAGGCGGGGTGGGGTGGGGGTGCAGCGGGCAGAGGAGAGGGTGCAGGCCTTCAAGGTAAAGGTCTATTGCTTTAATCAGATTCCCAAAGGAATCTGTGACACAACAATGATTAAAAACCGCTGGACCAGTTGAAAACTGTCATGTAAACAGATAATTGCTATACAAGGCAATTTGCAGCATGAGTGAAAGGCTGCAGTGATTAAAACATTGTGAGTGGGGGGTGTGCACGTGCACTCAAGTGTGTGTGTGTAGGGGGGGCAATAAAAAAAAGTTGAACAAATTTGTAGACCAAAGGGTGAAAGGCAGAGAATAGAGAGCAGTGGATTAAAGACACTAAAGGGATAGGGGAAATTACTGAAGTCCTGTAAGGTGCCTGAGGAGATGGTGTCTACTATTCTCTAGAAATGTTAACTTTGGGGATCAGATAATTCTCTGATGCAAGAGGAAGGGAGGGAAAAGGTGGTTGTCCTTTATGGGTCAGGCTGCAGGCAGAGGGGAAAGAGAGGACCTCCATTTTGTCTGATAGATGGACAAAAGCATCTACTTAGAATGAGGGGATTGTAGAGCCTGTTGACAGTTTGGAACAGCTGTAGGGGAATCTGAAACGGAGCTGACAGGGGACAAATGAAAGGACTGCCAGTAGCAGTGAGGGCTCAGCTGATGTTGGAGAACATATATTTGGTGCAGCGCCAGTAAACAGAGTTATGGGATTCTTCCTCATCCACGCTCAGCTGCCTGGAAGCAGGAGCTGAGAAAGTTAACGGTTGGCCTGATTCTGGGCTGGGGATTGGCAGAACAGGTGCAGCAATATGCTTTGTTGATAATATGAAGTTCAAGAATCTCTACACAAGCAAAAAGGACTAATTTTGCTTTTGTAATTTTTAAAATTAAGCTGGTCAGTAATGGTGAGAAGCAGCTTTACACCTGTCGTCACTCTTCGTGAGTTGCGGTTCTCGGTCCCTGTACAGCTTGGTTCTGTTTTGAGTTCATAGCTGATAAAACCAATATCACCAGGGTGGTTACGGATACATAGGATAGCTTATTTTTTGTTGCCTACATGAGATTAATCATGCTACAGCCACAGAAGATTTTATGTGTTCCTAATACTCCCTTACTCCCCTAGTAAAATCTGATGGAAGAAAGGTAAAAGAAAAAAAACATTAAAACTCTAAAAATATAATTACATATTCAGAGACAGAATTGCTTAGCTAAGCATCTTGTTATTAATTAGTATGTTGTATGTATATTTTGCTGCCTTGGTTGATACTAAGACATTGTATTTAGGGAAATCATTAAATGAGGACAAAAGGAAAACATCTGGAATAGCTTACCTCCAAAGCAGAGTGTGGTGTGAAATAGCATTGTACTGTGCCTCTCTTTCCCCCATTGCCTGCCAAATCCCCGAATTTCTCTGATTTCACAGAGGTTACATCAGAAGCCTTGGATAACAAACAGTGTTGCTGTTTGTAAAGGGCGCATATACATACTTAAGGCAAACACGGCCCTAATAATCATTCTTCTGGCTTCCTTGAAACCTGTCATCTTATTTTCCATTTCCTCGGGGTGGAGGTTTTGTCTCTACAGTGTCTATTGATGACTGACAGGCGAGGTGAGCAAGCCTGATCATTTAGAACTACGTTTGAGGCTGAAATTAAATGAGACGTTTCACATCCTTCTTCCACAGAAAGAAGTTAGCTAGCAGGAGGCAAACAAGTTAAAATTCTAAGAAGAGATTGTTGCTACAAATGGCTCTTCCCCAGAAGACCCTCTCTCAGAGTTTCAGTTGTTGATAACTAGCAGGTTTCATCTCCAGCAACGAAGTTTCTCTTCGCTTCTGGCCTGCCAACTTATAGACGGTCTTCAGCTGAGGCAGTCCTGCCAGAATGAATAGCAGGAGAGTCTACTCGACTCTCTATTTATTTTAGAGTATGATAATTTGAGGGAAAATTAAAATTGCCAGTTTTCCATTACACACGAAAGCTCTCGGTGCTGGCTATTTCATCAGACCTCACAAATATACTTCTGCAGAAGATCTCGTAAACAGATGGAAAAGCCAAGAAAAGAGAAGATCAATGTCTCATCAAAGAGCACACAAGTGTGTTCAGGGCAAGACCGGGCACCTGCACTTCCTGACTGATCTGACCGAGGTCTAGCCCTGGACAGGGCAGCTTGTAGATGCTGAGATCACAGAGGAAACACCGAGCAGAGAGCTAGTTATTTGAGGGGCAAGGATAATAGATTTTAAATGTGTACATGTTGACTGTGACGAGTTCCCGAGGCCCAGAGACCACGGGCACTCTGAGAGCATGGGCTGTCCATTCATCGCAGCGAATGGTACCACACTCACTGCCTGGTGGAGAAGTAGACATCCAGTCAATGGTGAATACTGTCGAATATAGTCAGAGACTTTAAAAATGACTCAAATAATCTCATTTCTCTGCTCAAAATATTGCCATGGCTTCTCATTCCCCTCAGAGTCAAAGCTCAAACCTTGACCTAGGTGATTTGCTCTTTGTGGACTGTGGGGCTGCGTTTCCTACTCTTCATTTCCCCCTCTCTCCACATGCACCGTCATCTTGCTCCTTTTTCCATGACCATTGGCTGTTCTTTAGTCCTGGGCCCTTACTCTACATCCCCAAAAGGCCACCTCCCTTACTTCCTTAAAGACATTGCCCAAATGTCACTATTCATTACCTTATTCCCACTACTCTTCTAAAAATCAGGGGCCTCTGCCCGCCTGTACCCCTGAGCTTCTTCAGCCTGCTCTTTCTTTCCTAGCACTTACCACCTTCTGACTCTAACTTAATATGCCATTTACTTATTTATTATATTGATGTTTTTTTGTCTGTGTCTTTTTGCTAAGACATTAGCCTACAAGAGTGAGGATTTTTGTCTTTTTTTTTTCTTTCATTAAATATCCCTAGTGTTCCATCCAGTGTCTGACACATAGAGAATGCTCTGTAGGTAACTGTTGAATGAATAAATTAATTAAAGTGGATTAGTGAATCAAGTGCATAGATGAGTTGGAGAGTGAGCAGGATACACCAGGAAAGCCAGCTGTAAAGGTGAACTATCAGTTGTGGTAAATTTATAGAGGCAGACGTTCATTTTCATATTCAAAAGCTCTTGCAGTTCATGATGAGCTTGGCCAACTTTCAGAGTCAAGGCTGCATACATCCAACCTATGAACTGTCAAATTCTCTTGTTAACGTGTAGTTCAATCCCTGATGAATGAAGACAAACGGTACGTGTGTGGTTTGATATTTCCCAAAGTGGGGTTATGAGGCTCTCATAAGGTTCCCAAGCGTTATCCAGTTTACTGAATAACTTTTGTGAGAGGTTATTATTAGATCCCCAGATGATCCAAATGCATGCTAAAATTTGACAATTACTAGTACATAGAAAACCTATAGAAAATGAGGGGGCTATAGTAGAACAGAATCTCCCACTATAGTATAATTGTTCCATAGAATGTTGATAGGATTGCAATTAAAAAGTGTTCATTGAATTAATAATGGTAACTCTGAGTTAAATAGTTTTTTTGGTTTTTTCTCCTTTGGTAATAGGAATTCTCAGAGCCTTTATTAAGCTGATATCATTGTGAATTCTCAATTGTAAGATATAGTATATAGCAGCCCAGTTTGATTTAATTGTGGGTATCTCTTTTTTAGGTACTTCTTATTACCTTTTGGGGGTGAGATTTTTTTTCCTTTAAGAAAAAGTCTGAATTGCTATTATTAGTAATAACTAAGATTCATTCCTAATTCTAAAAATCTCAAAATTTGTAAAATTTTCTTTTTTTTTAAATTAACTCTCCTTAGTTTATAATCTAATTGGGGTGTTTTACTCCCCTGGGAAAAATTATGAAATAGTATATCTGCATTTCATGGTTCCCATTTTGCAAATGAAAAGTGTATTTGTGTGTGTGTGTGTGTGTGTGTGTGTGTGTGTGTGAGCGAGTGAGACAGAGGTCGGTGGGAAGTAATGCCACTTCAGAGGGCACACAGAATAGCTTATGTACAGGCCCTGAAGGAGTTGGATCTGATTGTTAAAGTAAAATTTGTGGATTAGCAAGTGGGGGTGTGCTGTGTTATATGTTAGTGGGATGCACATGAATAAATATCTCACTGGGCATAAGCACCTCTGGGGCCTGTTCTTCTGTATTGATCACCACTAATCTATTTCTTCTGTCACTTTCCATTCCTTTGGCATGGCCCCTGGAAACGAGATAGGTATGTGCCTGGAATAAACTGCCTTCTCCCCTTTTGAAAGCCATTCGAGGTCTACAGAACATTACATCCTTCTGTGTAATGGAAGTATCCACACATGGGCAATCGCTGTCTACAGATGTAATGAACCAAGTGGGAGGTAATGAGAAGTGACTGTCACACCATCTCTAGGGCCCTGTTCCTCCTGCCACACAATTACACTGTGACCCTAGAGAAACTAAGACTGTAGCATTCTTCCCACGTCCTAATGGTCTTAAAATCAGGCCTAGCTTACCAGGGGGAGCTGAAATGCAGCATTATTCATCTGACAGCCAGAGGATGTCCAAGGAAATATATGATTATAATACAGGAGGCTGTTCTATACACAATCACACACTGTTTCCACAGTTCTGACTTGGCTTCCCGCCTGAAAGATGCCAGTAGACCACGACAGTCCTTTCCTGCTTTTCCCTGGCATGTGTTCTTAGGCTGAGAACTGTTCCTTCTTTCAGGCCAGGAGAGTCTCGGGATCAGGCGGGTGGGCAAAGCTTCATTTCTGTTAGAGGAATACATGCTGAAGCTTTACAAAAGGAAACCCCTCTCTTTTAAATGATGGTGATAAATGCAGTGAGAACAGCTCCTGGGTGCGACGTCTCACCAGTCTTCGGAGTTGCGTTGCGTTTCAGAGCCAGCATTGATCACAGGGACCATTTCCACTGGCTCATTCTTGTGGCGGGAAGAGAGGTGGCCGAGTTGCAGAAAAGGTAGAGGGGCGCCTGCTGAGTCAACTTTGAGAGAGCCTACAGAAAGCGCAAAAAGGTGGAAGCCTTTTAAAATTCCTTCCATTGTCTTCATTTTGCTGGTAGAGCTGAGGCTTGCCCCAGCTCGGAGGGAAGTCTGCCAACTGCTTGCTGAGTAGTGAATGGGAACAAGCTGGGCTGCTGTGCCGCTTGGCAGCGAGAGAATAGCAGCACGGGCTGGCGGCTGGCTGCGCGACGCCGTTCCCACTCCGCGGTGCCTCCGCCTGCAGGAAGCCCCCAGGTGGCACGAGGGAGAATGAGCGTGTAAATCACAGGGCCTGCTAATTTCTCACCACTTCATTAGCTGACAGTTGAATGAAAGCGCTCTCCCACCATTCCCCTCACGTCCGCGGTGCTGGCGCTTCTCCTCGGCAGAAGCAGAGTTCAGTCGTGCTGTGTTGACACGCTTGTGACTTTGTGGCCGCCCCCCCTCAGCGTGTGCTAGTTTATTCTCTGACCCTGCCACTGGCAAAGACTTCCTTGGGCGTCCCTGCAACACCTACCTCAAATTTCCGGTTGATTCAGACATGGTTTGGCATTGTCAGGAAAAGCCGGGCATTTTCTTGATCCTGTCTGTGTCTTTTTACAGAATAAGTTTGAAGATCTACCACGAAGTGTTAAAAAAAAATACTCTTAGCATTAGTAGTAGTAATTATTTTTGACAGCTCAGTACATGCCAGGTATGGTTCTAAGCACTTAACAGGTGATTGAATCCTGTTACTTCTATTTCATGCAAGAAGAAACAGAGAGGTTAATTTTGTTACCTAGGACACACAGCATTGAAATAGAGAAGTCTGGATCCAGAGCTCGCACTCTACATAGTTAAGGCACATTGCCTTAGCCAATTACTTAGTTAATGCCTGGATTAATTCAACAAACATTAATGAAGTACCAAATATGTATCACTTGTTATGCCAGAGTTTAACATATTACCGTTTAGCCATCCTTTGATTTTTATTTCCATCACACAGAAGATGGTTGTTAAGCACCCCTTATGTCTCTAGGCTTGCACTCATGTAGATGCAAGAGAAATACAGGGTGTGACCTTGCCATTGAGAGATTTGTCCACATGTACACTAGAGGGTGACAAATTTTTCTTTGTAAAGGGACAGATGTAAATATTTTTGTAACGAAGTTCAGGTGATGTCTGTCCCAATAAGTGTGAAAGCACCCACAGATAATATATAAATAAACAAGCATGTCTACATTTAATAAAACTTTACAAAAATAAGTAGCAGGCCATATTTGGCTCATGGGCTGCCTGCCATTGAGGATGAAACCAGCCCTAAGAGAACCATATAGAAACAGTAAATAATGATTGTGTAACTGAAAGCTGAACTGTGTGTTCCTGCCAGTGAGGTTCACAAATGACACAGTGTCAGAGAGCAGAGAGAACTGTGTGCATGTTAGTGAATCAGCAAATGGTTTCTAGAGCTGGAGCAAGAATCTTTCCTAAAGTGGGAAACTTCTGATAAGCCCCTGGGAGGTGGGGGGCTGGGTTTCATGAACAAGCCCATTGTTGTTAGTACTGTGTAGAGCGGGCAAGTGGGTTGCCTAATATCCTTTGTCTCTTCATTCCTTGCTATCAGAGCCCCAAATCTGTTTGGTATCACCACGTGCTCAGCTCCAAAGACACAGTGACTAAAGGCAATCTTAACAGTTGCATTCTCTAACTTCCCAGCCATCTGATCCAATTCTGATCAATTAGACGTAGAGGATGTCTACCACGCTGAGGAGGGGTGGAAATCTTTGGCCTTTCTGATGGAAGGGATAGGCAAAGCTAGTGCCGCACATCCCTCCTGTTTTCCTGCCACGACGTGAAGGTGAAGATGACCTGGGCAGCCATCTTGGAGCCTCAGAGGAGTAAGCCAGCATGTGTTAGATAGGGGATGAGGGCCCAGTGCAGGAGACTGAGCTCCTGCCAGCTGCTAGGCTGCCCACCTCCAGCAACTAACCAAGTGTTTTTAGTCACTGTTAGTTAAATTAGCAAATGTGTCTTTTAACATGTTTGGGGAGAACTACCTAGAAATTCTAGAAGTTTCCCATTTTCTTGGATATCTCAGAAAATTGTGCTAAATCAGATGAGAGTTATTTCTGGTACTTTTCACTTTCTTGGTGTTTCCTTCTCCATGATATACTAATTAGGAGGGAAAAACAGAAGAGTATCAGCCCATTTTCATATAAGTATTAGTGCAAATGTTTTAAAATGTGTATGACAGAGGTTGATAGTGATTGTGGCTGGGTAACTGAGTACCTCTAGATGTTAGAATCAGGAGTGTGGGGTTTGTTTTGTTTTACTTTATAACTTTTCCATAGGAAATATGTAAACAGAAATTTAAAAATGGCTCTGACAACACCAAACTAATCTTATGGTAAGCTTCTTTTCTGGCTGACACTGTTTTGCTTCTCTCTGGCTTTCTAAGCTCACCTCTTACTTTTCTTTCCCATATTGCTGTCCTTTATTCATGTTTTATAAACGGTCCTTCTATACATTTTCCATTTTAATGTAGTCTGTAGTATGAAACCCTTGAAGTCTGCGTCTTATTTTAAAAAGTTTCCCCCACTCATCTTCTACAGTCATTCATCCATTTAATAAGCGGTAACTGGCTCTTATGTGCCAGCCATGGTTTCCTGTGCCACGGGATTAGGAGGAACAAACATTTGAAACTCTGTGTTGTTCTCTTTTACCCTCTTTCCTCTGGGCTATCACACATCAACTCATTCTATAAGACCCAACAAAAGTGCTATTTCCTTCATGAAACTAGAAGTGACCAACTCTTTGGTTATGTTTATAGTAACTGCATATTACGTTCCTTGGTTTACATCCTTATCTGGATGGTGGATTCTTTTAGGGGAGCTACTGTGTCATTTTAACCTTCACTTAGTGTCAAGCCCCGGGTTGCCCCCTTTAAACAGCCATCCCTGTATCTTCAGGAAGAGCTACAGACCACATAGAGTGCATGTTCAGATGCGTGCTTTCTGTGGAGAATATCCTGGACTTGGCCTGTGTCCTGTCATACCTTATCGTCAGTCAATTCTCACAGACATCAATGACGCTTATTGATGTTTTTTTTTTTTTTTATCTTCTCACCATTCTTCAGGTATGCTTTGTTCCTTTTCTCTCAGCTGTGTCCCCTCCCAGACTTTCTTACTTTGACAGGGAGGCTCATGCAGAGGGACCTAGAGACTGATTATATTTTGCACTCAGCAAGCCCTCAGTAATGTATTTAATAAGTAAGTGGATGGGCAAGTGAATGTTCATGGAAATGTGCATTGAAAAATGCTTTTTCTAGTGATTTTGGAGTGAAAGAAAACCAGCACGATACGATTGGCTGCTGGTGGTATTTCTTGAAATGTGGGCAGGCACATGAAGAGGGGCCTGCAAACTGCACTGTGGCACAGAAAGCCAGTATTCTGGTCACCCAGCCCCTCTGCATCACATTCTTGTTGGTATAGGAACCCTCCTTACGGAGAAAAATAAGGAAAATAAGAAAACACAACTCTTTCCCAACTCAAGTTAGATCGGGAAATTGTGGCCATTTCTGGAATGTCAAGAATAAAAATAAGGCAGGAAGGATTAATCCTGCTAGCCCCAAATGGGGAGCTGTCACCGCCAAAGCTGTAAGTCTCTAAATGAATGTAACACCTCTGAAAACTCTCACAACTGTGCCAAGTATTTACATGTTCTCTGTGAATGTGGCATCTCACAGCAAGTGGTTTTGGTTGTGAAGCACACCATCTGTGTGATTACCCACCCCTTGCTAGAGTACTCTGAACTCAGCAGTTGTACAACAGATGCATTTAAATATACAGTATTCCTCCTCGCATAGTTCAGAATGGGTGTTAGGAACTGAGGGAAAACAACCAGCTTCCTTGAAACTCAGGCTCCATCTGACATATTTCCAGACACCCTCCATAACCGTGTAAGTCTGGAAGATAACAGCATCAGAATTGATTTGCTGATAAACAGGTCAGCTTGACCCGGCACACCAGTAATGCCTTGACAATCATTGAGTCACTCAATTTGGAAGGTGAAACCAGATCACTGTTTGGTTTTCATTTAAGTGGACGTCTGTGTAGTCTTGGGAAAAACAAGTCTATAAAGTCCAATTGTATGCACTCCAGATAGATGAATAAAAATGGTGTCATTGCAATTCCTCACTATCGTTTTAGCAGCTGTGCATCTTTGGGAAAAATAACAATAGAGTAGATAGTTTTTGATGAAAATATGAAATCAAGAATAACAGATTGCATTCTATTCTTCATATCTGGTTTTTTAAAAATATTCCACAGGCATCCACCAACGTATTTCACTTATGGATTAGGTTGTCCTAATTTCAGGAATGAGATCTAAAGTTGTATTTATCAGAATGTGCATATTAGAAAAGGCTGTTTGGCCCTTCTGACTCTTATAAGATGAGGTGGCCTCGTGCCCTTTCAGGCTGGTCCTAAGCCATGCTGGGTGAGGGATGGACGTTTCTTACCTAAAAGGGGGAGCTCTTCCACTTTGCCAACAGGCCCCTCTTCTGTTTTTCCTGGTGGCGGTGTGTGAGGGAAGCAGAGGTATAATCAACACCGAAGCTGCACACTCAAGGGATGAGGCGATGTAACCTGCAGAATTTGAGGGGGCAAAAAAGGATGAGGGCTTTGTTATCCTCCATCTATGGGATAAAATCCCAAAGAGTGAAGTTAGCGTGACCAGAAGATGAACAGTCTGAACACTTTGGATAAGACTTGCGTTTTGCTCATCATCATGAAGCACAGTCCCTGGACACCAGTATTCATGGACTACTCCGTGGCTGAGGAAGCATTTGTAGTGACGTGACCACATTCTATAAATAATGGCAGGCTATTGCAGAGGCAAGAAGATCTATGTTGTACTATTACAAAAATATTGAGGGATAATGGCATTGCTACTTTTTTTCTCAGTGGCGAAAAATAAAAACATAATTATTTTGAACTCAAATTAGGTCAAGAACTGGCAATAGTTTTTGGAATGACAAGAATAAAAATAAGAAATGAAGAAAAACTTCTTTTTGCACAAACTGAGTTGTCACCATCAAAAGAGAATGACAAGACGGTTGCCAGACCTGAACAGGAAAAGAAGAACCCTGGACCCTAGGAAAAATCTGAACTGCTCTGATTGGACAATAAATAAATACATGAGTTTATCTTTTCTGTCTATGATTTTAAGTCTTTGTTAGTAAATCAGTATACCTCATGTGGACCTATGGATTCGTTTTTTTTAAATATAATTTATTGTCAAGGTAGCTAACATAGAGTGTATACAGTGTGCTCTTGGCTTTGAAAGTAGACTCTCATGATTCATCGCTACATCAAATACCCAGTGCTCATCCCAACAAATGCCCTCCTCAATGTCTATCACCCATTTTCCCCCTTCCCTGCCTTCCTCCATCAACCCTCAGTTTGTTCTCTGTATTTAAGAATCTCTTATGGTTTGCCTTGCTCTCTGTTTGAAAGTATTTTTTCCCCTTCCCTTCACCCACGGTCTTCTTAATACATTTTTAACCAAACGGTTTATGTAGATAGGGGCTCTGCAATTAAAAAAAAAAAAATACTTGCCCACAACCCCACACGTCCAAGTTGTGGCCATGACCAGGAGAATGAGATTAAAGACTTTAAAGTGTATTTTATAGTCCATAGGTAAACACTGAAAGGATATTTAGCATAATATAACAAGCCAATTGTATTTCAAGTTATAATATGCAAAGAGACTCTGCGAGGTGATTTAGTGTCCATGAAAGAAGCAATCATGGGCCTAGGAAGGTTGGGAGACCAACACCATGTCTATGTAAGGGTGGCTTCACTGAGCCAGGTGGAGGGATGGAAGTTTCTGAACAGAAATGGTGACATCTGAGGAAGAAAGATTTTTTTTGAGGGGAAAGAAAATGTATTTGGAGTTTTATACTTTGGAACGTTGCTTATTTAATTTGGATTTTAAGAATGGTGACTGATGCGGTGTCTAACTACATTTTGCTTGCACTGAAATCCAGAGGTCCTTTGGCTGCAAATTTCTCAGAAACATTAGATTGTCGAACAATCAGAAATTTTATTTAGACATTCAGCAGAATTTTCTCAACCTGCCTTTAAGCATTTCCAATTCCTTTAATTCAGTTTCTCACCATGAGTAGAGAAATGGTTCGGTTTTTCTGTGTTTAGACCTACCATCCTCATCTATATACAGCACAACTTTGAGATCTAGCAGAAGACTATTGATTAAAAGAATAGCCAGGTAATTTTGATGTTTCTAGCTTGTTTCTGCTGAGGAATATGAAATTCAGATCACATCACTAAATGATTATTCAGATCGCACCCCTTGAATCTTGCACTCCCCTAGAATGGAAACAGGTCCAATCAATACTCTCATGTGGGTAGAGGAACATTGCTAAGAGTGAGAAAAAGGTATCCTGGAGTATGGGTGTGGATGTATTTATGTGTATGTGTGAGAGCGAGAGAGCACAGTGCTCCAGGATCTCAGCAAGTGGAAATTGCCGACAGTGACCAACAATTCAATGTAATGCAAGCGTATGGGAGATAAAAATAGTTATCAGTGGTTATCAAAATTTCACTAACAGTTAAGCTGTTGTGAGAAAGGTCTCAGTTAGACTTGGCAACCAAGATTCTCTTAGAATGCTCCGTGTCTTACCGTGTTGTAAATTTTTGTATTTGATGACTAATTTGGCAAAATTCTGGGAAGTACTACATGCTGCTTAATGTCACTTAGGTGGCAGTGAAAGGATTCTACTTCAAAGAATCCTAGTATATGGAGTTACTTTGGATTCTTTTTATTTAGTAATAGACTGATGTATTAAAATTCTAAATTAGTGTTGTTTGGAGAAGAATCCACAATAATGACAGACTATCTAGCTTTCTTTTTTGAAGTCTAAAACCTTTTTTCTTTAACATTTTCATGACATGGTTATTAAAAGTAATAATGCTTTGATGAGCAAATTGGACAGTGTTTAAGGAATTTTCATTAAATCAATTGCTTATTTAATGTCAAAGTCAGAACTATGAGAAGTGGGAACTCCAGGACATTTTTGCTAGATCATACTTTTCCTCTATTTCTGATTTTCAATTCAACTTAAAAAAATTATATGTAGTAGGTGATATTTTCAGACCTAAAGTCAAAATTAATTTGATCTCAGTTTAGAGACCCTTGAAAAGATTTAATCATCCCATTGTTTAAATTCAATAATTACTAAGAGCAAAACTTTAGCTTTTAATCATCCTCACTGTTTCCCTTTTACTCAAAAGGAAAGATCCTTTGAGTAGGTTTAAAATAAGAGTAAGTGATTTAAAACTCAGCCTCTTATACTAATGGCTGACAGTTAACTAAGCTGTATAATGGGAATATGCATTGACTAGATAACTAATTCTGGACCCATTCTCACAGTGTCTAGTTAATTGTTTTTAGGAAAGTCTCCCTTTCTTACCTTCCCCTCCCCTCCTCTATCCCTTCTTTCCTCTTCCCCCATCTCCTTCCTCCTGTTATTTGTGAATCCTACCGTTCTCATCGGACAAAAGATTGGGCATAATAAGACCTACTACATAGCTTTCACTGCTATTGGGATGATGATATGAGGCATGTAAGTAGTTGGCGCTCTTTCCTCCTGTCTCACTAAAAATAGCATTCCCATCCATCCTGCTCCTCAGTAAAATCTTTCTGAATCTCTCCGATGCTTTTCTTCTCCCCCAAACCTCTCCAACTGCATGTCCTTCACAATATCCTTTACATTTATTTATTTATTTCCTTTTCCACTGCTATCATTCATGGGTCATCCAGACAACCGTAACTCCCTCTAACTGGTCTCCCTGCTTCTCTCCCTTTTCCTCATTAAATATATTGTGTTTTGCAGCCCAAACAATCGTTTAAAAACACAAATAAAATCATGTCATTTCCATATTTTAAAGCCCCCCAGTGGCTTCCCATTAGTCTCAGAAAAAAATGCACAATGCTTACCATGGCCTAGCTGACTCAAGATGGCCACATATTCTTTGACCTTCCTCTCTTAGAGAGGAGATGTCTGATTCTCTTCCCATGAATCTGGGCTGGGCTTATTGCCTTTTTTGATTAACAAAAAGTGGGAGAAAGGATTTTTCTGGGACTTCGAAGAGAGGTAAAATGAAGGCTTGAAATGTGGGTCAAGGATTGCTCTGGGGAAAGGCAGACTTTGTGTAAGTAGATTAACAACCATGAGACAGCCATGATGCCATCTTGTGAGAAGAACAGTCCATTTGGAGAGCCCTAGAATGTGAGATGCCGTGTAAAAAAAGAGGCCTGGGAGTACGAGGCACCACACGCGGGATGAAGAAATCACCAGGAGGAGGGCCTTCCCGCTGTAGCTGCCCCAGCTAATACCACATGGGTCAGGGAGAAATTGCCTGGAAGAACTTTCCCATAGTCATCATCTCCAAACCGTGAGCAAAATATAACCTTTGCTTTAAGTTGCTATATTTTGGGGGTGATATTACGGAAATCGGTAGCCCAGTCACTTCCAATAACCTAAAAATGTGGTTCTTGATTCTATCTTGGAGTTCATTCCCTTGCGTTTTCCCTCTTGCTTACTGCCCAGCAGCCACACTAGCTTCTGTGAAGGTCAAGATTTTTTTCCTGTGCCACCACTTGGGGGTATTTGCCATACCCTCTGCATGAACTCTGACCCCAAATCATTTCATCAGTAGCATTTCTTATAATGGAGCTTGAGTGCCCTTTTTTGTTAGGCCTTCCAGATCACTCAAATTAAATTAGCCTCATCTCCCCATATCATCTTAGTTTATTATTGTTCTTTATTTTTCATAGCTCTTTTAACTACCTAAAATGATTTTATTTATTTATTTCCCACTGATTGATTCTTTTGCCAATTCTTTTGCAGACTTTTGAGACCAGGGGTCTTATCTGTGTGTTTCACAAATGCATCCCTAGTGCCTTTTGTATTCAATATAAATTTTTATTTATTTTTGAGAGAGAGAAAAGGAGAGAGAGGGAGAGAGAATGAGCAGGGGAGGGACAGAGAGAGGGAGAGAGAGAGAATCTCAAGCAGACTCTGCTGTCAGCATGGAGCCCAATGTGGGGCTTGAACTCACCAACTGTGAGATCATGACCTGAGCTGAAAACAAGAGTTGGATGCTTAATTGACTGAGCCCCCCAGGCACCCTTCAATAGAAATTTTTAAATGAATCCATGTGAAAGTGTTTCAAACCTACAGGGTTTTATTATTATTACATATCAGGAAACTGTTGCGTGAAACCACTGAATGCTGGACAAAATACAGACTGCGATGGACTCAGACATAAACCAGTAAGATACAGAAAGTTAGAGTTCTCTAGAATTTTATAGAATTATAATTATCCTACAATATCAGTACCTTTAATTCCACTTGAGTTGATCATAGCAGTGCATTTCCATGCTAACATCTCCTTTAGAAAATTGACAGTTGGGTCGTATGATTTTTCTTTAAAAAAATTTTTTTTTATGTTTTTATTTATTTTTGGGAGACAGGGAGAGACAGTATGAGCAGGGGAGGGTCAGAGAGAGAGTAAAATACAGAATCTGAAGCAGGCTCCAGGCTCTGAGCTAGCTGTCAGCACAGAGCCCAATGCAGGGCTCGAACCCACGAACCGTGAGATCATGACCTGAGCCGAAGCTGGAGTCTTAACCAACTGAGCCACCCAGACACCCCAGGTTGTATGATTTTTCTATTCCCCCTTGGCACACAGCTCAGTCTTCAGTCTTTCAGCGTCTGTTTTTTAGTGATAAAATGAAAAATAAGGTATTTTTTTTTGCTTTGCGTATCCAGAAAGTCATTGGTCAGAGGGCCCAAGAGAATTAATTATTTAATGAGAAAGGATTGGTCCCTTTCAAAGAAGTGAGAATAGCCTCACAGTCCAATTCATGAGAGCTTCTGGTTTGCTTTATATTTAACACTCAGCGATCACTTGGGAGAAGACTGTTGTTAATCAATAGTATTTAAGCTAACCAAGGGGAAAGCGAACATACAGAGCTTAACAAATTTGTAGAAAGAGCATCCCTCCAGAGACTTAACAGATGAGTGTGATTTGATTTGCTTTCAACAAACTTATTGGCATGATAAACCCTATAATTGTCAGCATGTATCAGGAGAGTAAGTTTAATACATATTACTCTAGTGCACGTTTTAATATGGTGAGCTAGAGAAACTCACTGACTAGCAAAGAATTGAAATGTAGAAATGGAAATCCAGGCTTTGAGATTCCTAGAATCTCTGAACCATCTTGCATCTTTCTCTCCATCTGCCTGTCAACATGACTTTCTGAAATAACTAATCTCAAAGGAATAGTTTAGAAAAAAAAAATCATGTGGATATGTTTTTTCCCCCTAATAAATGCCAATCTTAGACAGTGTTTTTGTCAGGAGTCTCTGTTCCAGCTTTAAAAGCCAAAAGAAAGATGAAAATGAGTACACCAAAATGTAATTTAAAATGCAAATGCAGATTCTGCAGAAAAGCAGCAAAAGCTAATTGTAGTTTTCTTCATGCTTGGCTCAGTAGACACAGTGTGTTGTTGTTACCTTCTGCCCGCTGGGAATGTCAGACTGCAGCCGCCCTGTCACACCGTGACCTCGCAGATAAAATACACTTGACCTAAAGAGCAGCACCTCCCCCAGCCCCAGTCACAGAAATCAGCAGCAACTTTACCCTATACAGTACTAGGTGGAAAGGGGACCATATGTCACAGTGGGGCTGTAAATTTATGAGAAATCCCCAGACTAGAAATAGCAGTTACATATTATAAAGAAAGGGCAGCAAATCTATATTCTCTAAGAGCTCACAAAACTAGATTAAAAAAAATTTAACCCTTGAATTAAGAACTCCCCTTGTTTTTCAGGTATCAACATTGTACAAATATTTCCTATTTAGATGAATTTGGAGTCAATTCAGTCCATTTCAGCTTCTTTTTTATTTTATTCCTGTCATACCTGGACAGTAGTAGGCTACATATTATGCTGAACTTGGGTAAATAAGTTATTTACAGTAAAGCCTTATTCACTCTTTTAAATCTTAGGACTCATTTCCAAAAACGATAAAATTATTTGTGGATTCCAATTATTTACTCCGTCTGCCTTTTCCTTGAGTGGATGAGAATTAATCAGCCTTTCGTCACAAATATGAGTGGTCTTGCACAGAGCTGCCAGAAGGTATCTGGAGTCCAGGAGAGAGAATGAATTGAGCAAATAGAATAACTTAGAAAAAGCTTGTCAGTCACATAATTAGAATTTTGAATCTGTAAAAATGACTCTGGGACTCAAGTGGGATCCACTCCATTATGTATGCTAATTAGGGCCACAGACCTGGTGGATAGAAGAAATTCTTTCTTAAGCCTTATCCCTCATACAAAACTTTAGGAACTCAGTTAATAGTGTTCTATTGGTTCTTCATGCCCTTTCCTGCCCTCTAGTGGAGGTGCTACTGTGCTAGAAAACATGAAGGGGGCTGCGAGGCGGATTTGGGTAACTGCAATAACCACACCAGGGTATCATGTGGTCCCTGATGGCTACATACGTGCCAAGGTCCAGAAGCTGTCACGACTGCTCGCTGAGGAAGAGGTAAAGAGACTCCGTTGTGTAGGCTTAGACAGCACAAGGGCTTGGGACCCATAATAACCATATTCTATTGCTTTGTATGTACCTCCGTTTCTGCTTCCAGGTTTTACCATCTGGTGTTGTTCTGCCCGATAACAACTCATGATTACTTTTAGCAGTACATACATTTTCCCCGTGAAGGGCAGAATCCTTCTTTCAACTGTATCAATTACTTGCACAAGGAATCAGGTCTACCTGTTTATGCATCTGTGCTGAATCTGAGGCAGAAAGCACATAAAGAGGAAGAAAAGGAGTTAGAGATCCCTTCCGAATTTTGTGAGAACTATCAGTTTACAGGAAGAACAAGTATTAAAAGAAGTTTGCATGTATCAGTCACATATATACCAGGCTTAAAGTCTTACCAAATGAGTTCAAACTATGCTAGCGTTCCTCATGCCTAACTGCTTTCATTTTCTCTGCAGTTTCTTGCATTTAGTTCTCAAGATTTCTTTTCATTCTCTCGTTGAGAGGGGGAGGGGGCATGAACTCTGAGATTCCCTCCCCAGAAGCCTTATGCCTGAGTTCATCTGTCCAAAAGAGAGGGGAGAAAAACCCACTTCAATAATACTATTCAGAAATATGCTTTTTCTTTTAGTTTATTTTTGTATGAATATTGTACTTTGTTTTATAAAATGAAGTCTGGAGCCATTTTTTACTGCCTGTCATACAGTATTCAATTTAATACTTCTTTTGGAATGTTATAAACATGGTACATATGATGTGAAATTGAAAAAAGACATTTCAAATGAATCAGGAGGTAAGGAAATCCAAATGCAGGAGGATAACAGAAGGTCAATCAGATGTGGGAAAATGTTCAGAAAAATCCAGCTTAGGGCTGACTGTAGTCAGGCCTCTGTCTGACATGTAGTTCAGTCTCTCTGCACTAATAGTTCCTACCTTTCCCTAATGTGGTTGCTCCTTACCTCTCCCACCCAAGCTCAAAGGTTTATTCCCTCCTTCCCTGTTGCAGCCAGTTGTCATTATTTACAATCTGATCTTGGCAGTTTGAGTTTTAAAAAAGCAATTATTTTGCTAAGCTTTACAGTTGTTGAATAAAGAAAGACCAATTTCCTTTTCTCTCTTACTAGCTAGCAGTAAATCTCTATCAAGATGTGATGGATCTGAGATCCTATTTGATTTAAGGTCTGTGTGAGCCCTGAGTGTATTTCCATTTTATATGATTTTCTGAATTCCTTCTTCTTACTCTCATACCAGAGTATTCCCATTTAGGCAAAATTGCTCCCTTCAGCCTCTGTACAGTGACTATAACAATACTAATAACACAACTACTTCTGATGGTAGCAAACACTACAGTATTTCTATGTATTAGGCACTATTTTAAGTGCTACATATTGACTCATTTATCCTCTAACAACCCTGTAGGTACTATTATTTATATTTCACAGATGAAGAAACTGGGGCATAAGTTGATTAACTTGATGACAATCATACAGCCGATAATTTTGGAGTTATGATTCTAAACTAAGTGATGTGGGTCCAGAATTATGTCCCTAACCACAGTGATATGTCCTCTTTCTATAATAATTGCTAAAACTTGTACATTTACCATCGGCAACTTAAACAATAAACCACCATCATCATTATTGGTAGAGTAGCCCTCACTCTACATGGTACCCAAGTGATGCCTTGGAATTGAGTTGCCATGGAAAACATTCTTTTAGGCCACTAGGAAACGGACATAGAATTATATGGCCATGCAGAATGTTAAATAGATCCCTAGAAGTGACTCTGTGCCAAAGAAACTTTGCATAAATGCTCATAAGGAGGCTTGAAGGGCCACAGCACCTGCAGAGGGGTCCAGCGCTGGATTTAGTTACATGAGTTCAGGCAGGTTGTCTAATTTCTCGACACCTCAGTCTCTTCTTTTATAAAAAAGAAAAAAGATACTTTTTGTATTAGAGACTGAAAACTGTCATCGTATGCTGTATGAACAAAAGTTACACTAGAGTTTTAGAGGAGAAAAATAATGGTAAGGGTAAGTCACCATTTTGTACATAACAGTTTAAGCAAATAGAAAGTGTGTGCACTAGCGAGGTATTACCATTTTCTCATCATTACGCAGACACACAACATATAACAAAACCACTCCTGTGTCTCCTGTACTCACACAATATTTCTGATACCAGATGTGGGTTTTTTTTGTGCACCCACAGCAAGCAATTCTGTGATACAGCTGGGTGTTTCACGATTCAGCTGCTCTCTCTACCTTGACTTAGCATCACAAGACGGCCCCCACTTCAGATGCCAATCACAAGTTTGCGGTTGTCTTTGGTACTTTTGACTGAATGGCTGGAACCCTTCCTGGGGTTCTGTAATTTACCAAAATGGCTCAGAGAACTCAGGGAAACATTTACTTACATTTGACAGTTTATTATAAAAAAAAGATACAGAGAAGCAGCCAAATGAAGAGATACAAAAGGTCAAATTTGGAAGAGTTCTAAGCACAGGAGCGTCTGTCCCCATGGAGTTGGGGTGCACCATCTTGGCACATGGATGTGTCAGAAGCTCTCCAAACCCTACACTTTTGGGATGTTTTATGAAGGCTTTGTATCATAGGCATGAGGGACTATTAACTTAATCTCTGGCCTTTCTCTGTCATCCACAGGATGAATAAGACTTTCAAAGTTCTAAGTTTTTAACCAAGGATTAGTTCTTTTTGGTGACCAGTCCACATCCTGAAGCTCTCTAGATATCCACCAAGTCTAGACCTTGAGAATAAGAGACATTTCTATCACCAATAAATTCCAAGGGGTTTAGAAGCACTGTGTCAGGAACTGGGGTCAAAACGCAGATGCAGTAAAACCTTGGTTTGCAAGCATAATTCGTTCCAGAAACATACCTGTAATCCAAAGCACTTGTATATCAAAGCAAATTTCCCCCTAAGAAATAATGGAAACTCAGATGATTTGTTGCACAACCTAAAAATATTTATAGAAAAATTATTGTACTGCAATAAGATAAAATAATAAAATACAAAATATAAAGAAAAATAAATTAACCTGCACTTACTTACCTTTGAAAATTTTCCGGGCTGGTGTGAGGGAGACAAGACAGAGGAGGGTTGTTGTGTAGGACAACTTTCACTATCACAACTTTCACTATCTATTGGCTCAATGACATCTTTTTTTTTTTTAATGCACCTTTAGTAAGGAGCTATCCAATGACATTGCTTTTGCCTTTTCTTGAGGATTTTGCAGAAATGGGTGACATTGCATTGTTGTTAAACAGATTCATCGCTCACATTGGTACAGCGGTTGCTCTTCTACAAAATTTTGCACTGTTTCCCACATTTTACATATCTCCCTAATTCCATTTGAAGTGAGGGATTCCTCTGCCTTTTCCTCCTCCTCCTCTGCAGTTGAGATGCAGATGCAAACTTCTTATAAATCTTCCGATTTCAGCCACTGACATACCTCAATCATACTTCTCTGTGATTTCCTTCTTAACTTCCATTGTATTCATCTTCCTTCTTCTTACTGCCTTTCTTCTCAACCTTTTTCTGCGTGGAGGCCATTGTATACACTCACATGGATGTTGACTAGGTACAGTATTAATAAGTTCTTGTCTTCCACTGTATTTAATGTAACTGGCAACAAGGCAGCAGAGGAAACGGTCTATATCTGCAGGCAGCCTGACCTAGAATGAAGCAAAGCATTCCTAAACTTGCTCTTGTATGGAAAAGCAAAGACTGTCCATAGGTGCTTTGAAGTGACAAAAAATAGACTAAGGCCCATTGTGGGCACCTTTCACCATTCTGAAAAATTACTGATTTCTGCCAAACACTGCAGTCTGAGACTGAGCATCTGAGCATGGGAACCAATCACCCACAATCCCACAGCCAGGGAGAGAGAGAGAGAGAGAAGAACTGTTGACTCAGTTGTGATCATGTGACTTTTGGCATCATGTACTACTCATATTGCAAGTTGTCACTCATTTATAAAGTTAAAATTTATTAGAAATGTTTGGTCATCTTGTAGAACATTAGCAGAACAAATTACAATCCAAGATTTTACCGTATTAGAAAAAAGATTTTAGGAGCTCTGTACTAGGAACTGGCAGACAAAGACCAATATATACATTTCTTATTTCACACTTACCTAGAGTTTGTTCTCTTGTATATACAAAAGAGCAATGATGTATTAGTGGTAAATGTAAATGTTCCTTAATATATTAAGAACTGCATTAGATTTTTAAAGTACAGAGTTTAAAAATATAACATGTGACAAAGATTAATATTTCCTTACTCTGATAAACCTTTACCTCTCTCACCTTAGTAACAAACCCAGACACACTGCTTCATAAAAACCAAAACCAAGCAAACACATTTCTTTTCTTTCTTTGCAACTAGGTATGGTCATACATTTAAGTATAGGCAAATAGGATATAAATAGAAATATTGTGTTGAAATTATGACAAGGCTCTTTAAAGGGACCCAACTCTGTGGAAAGAAATCCTTTTTGTCCTTTTGCATTTGCTCCATTGCTTTCAATGTGAGTATGGTATTTGGAATTCCAGCATGAGCTTGTGGATGATGGGGTGACCTTAAAAATGAAAGATATGATTCAGGAGCAGAAATACAGGAGCTTGCATTCTTGATGACATCATGGCTTACCTGTATCAGTCATGGAGTGCCTATATCTAGACTTCTTTTATGATATTAAAAGAACAAAGTCTAAAGAAATTTAAACCACTGGAATTTATCTCTACTACCAAACTAATCTTAACTGTGTACAGTAATACTAATTTTCAATTAAAATGGTAATTTTTATGGTTATTTACATTGGCATGTGAAAATAGATTGTTGTAGTTTTGATTAAATGTAATGTCTAATTATCCTGAAATAGCAAGAATAATCTTGAAGTTATGAATCCCATGATATGCCACATACTTAAGTTAAACAGATATTTTGAAGCACTAACGTTACTGAATTCAGCACATAGAAATAGTTAAAATAAAGAACCGGACCTGAGAGTATCTATTTTTACCATTGATAACCCCTACACTTTGGTTTCAGTAAAATAGTATCATCTATCACATGAACTTAATTTGGACGTATCCATGATTTTGACTGTATCATATATATGTATGTATATATATATTTTTTTCCAAACATAAATTATATTTAATACTTAAAAAATACTGAAAACCAGAACAAAACCCACAAGAGGCTTCACAGTTACTGTTTTATTTTAAGAGGGAAGAACAAATTACTTATTTGAAAAATAACACTTTTGAGTATAGCAAGTTAGATATTAGTTTTAAATTAGTCTGACAGGAGAGACCTGGCAGGGGATCGTGGGGAGAGGAAGGGAGAAAGAGAGCGGGGAAGAGTGAGGGACACAGATCAAGGGAGACTACTGAATACTGGAGACAAACCATGGACTAAAGGGGAAGGGGGAGGGGGGAGGGAGTGATGGTCATGGTGGGGGGCACTTGTGGGGAGAAGCACTGGGTGTTATATGGAAACCAATTTGACAACAGACTATTAAAAAATAAAAATAAATTAGTCTGAACACAAAAGGTAGAAAGAACAGATCCCAGAATCCAGCTTTAAGAGTTTTTACTGATTTCTGAGGGTATCATCTAAACCTTTGTGCTTATCTCTTCCTGCCACAAATATATAGTTTTTGTCTGATTTGTAAGGAATCTATATTATCACTTTAGTTTAAGAAAAACTAATTCAGGGCGCCTGGGTGGCTCAGTCAGTTAAGTATCTGACTTTACCTTAGGTCATGATCTCTTGGTTCATGGATTTGAGCCCCGCATCAGGCTCTGTGTTGACAGCTCAGGCTGGAAACTGCTTTCGCTTCTGTGTCTCCCTCTCCCTCTGCCTCACCCCTGCTCACTCTCTCAAAAATAAATAAAACATTTAAAAAATTAAAAAAAAGAAAAACTAATTCTTGGATTATGCAAGAAATGTTTCCTTTACAGTCCTAATAGCCTCTGGCATTATCCCCTTTATATCTCTCCTCCATTTCCAGCTAAGGCTGGGCTCTTCCAGTATAGGTAGTTTTCAATTCCAGAGCCTTTTTTTTTTCTTTTTGGTAAGAAACAAAAAACACACCTTAATGATTCATGCACGAGTATAGTATTATTGTTATTGTCATTATATTGGCGAACATAACCATATTAAAATAGCTACGGGAATGGCTGCTCATATCATTAAAGCAGGAGGTGGCAGGAATGGAGGAAACATGCTGACTCCCAAGGAAAGCTTGACAATCTATCACTTTTCTAGAAGAAATCATCTAAAGCATAGTAGAATAAACATTGGCCTTGTAGACCGCCCATGTTTGAAGCTTTGCTCTTCTACCTAATGCCAATTGTCTGCTGGTAAAGTATTTGCATTCTTTGAATCTTAGATTACTTGTGTATCAAACAGTGATAACAGTTACCTGGGGGGATTGTTAGTATTTGGTGTGTGGTAGGTATTCAGTTCATGGTAGCTATTATTATTTTTCTTTAATTTTTTCTGTTTTTTTGTTTTTTACTTATTTTTGAGAGACAGAGAGAGATAGCACAAGCAGGGGAGGGCCAGAGAGAGAGAGGGAGATGCAGAATCTGAAATAGGCTCCTGACTCTGAGCCAGCTGTCAGCACAGAGCCTGATGCAGGGCTTGAACCCACGAACCATGAGATCATGACCCGAGCCGAAGCTGGGTGGATGCTCAACCAACTGAGCCACCCAGGTGTCCCCATGGTAGCTATTATAGTTACCAGCCTCGATTGTGACTTTTTTATATTGTGATGAAGATATGCAATGAGGACTACAGGTCTCAAAAGGTGACAGAAAGAAAAAGCTAAGAAATGGAGGCAAAGTTATTACCACAAGCGCTACAGTCTACATGTTTATGTCCCTTCAAAATTCAAAATTCCAGTACGTTGAAAGTGTAATGTCTAAAGGGATGATATTAGGAGGTGGGTTCCTTGGGAGATGATTAAGTTATGAAGATGGAGACTTCATGAATGGGATTAATGTTCTTTTTTACTGTTGAAATGTTTTATTACTTTCAAATGTACATATAGTGATTTGACAACTCTATACATTACTCAATGCTTCCATGATCAGTATAGTTACCATGTGTCACCACATAGTGTTATTATAATATAGAATATTTCCCTATGTTGTGCATTTCATCTCCATGACTAATTTATTTTATAATTGGAGGTTTGTTCATCTTAATCCCTTTCACCTATTTATATGTCTTCTTTGGGAAAATGCCTATTCATGCCTTAGCCCATTTTTATTTATTTATTTATTTATTTATTTATTTATTTATTTATTTTTTAATGATGGTTTATTGTCAAATGGGTGTTCATATAACACCCAATGCTTTTCCCCACAAGTGCCCTCCCTCCATGACCATCACCCCCTTCCTCCCTGCCCCACCCCACTCAGCCCTCGGTTCATTCTCTGTATTCAATAATCTCTTATGATTTGTGTCCCTCTCTCTCTGCAACTCTCTTTCCCCATTCCCCTCCCTATGGTTCTCTGTTAGGTTTCTACTGTTAGACCTATGAGTGCAAACATATGGTATCTGTCCTTCTCCACCTGACTTATTTCGCTTAGCATGACACCCTCGAGGTCCATCTACTTTGCTACAAATGGCCATATTTCATTCTTTCTCATTGCCATGAAGTACTCCATTGTGTGTGTATATATATACACATACACCACATCTTCTTGATCCATTCATCAGGTGATCTTTACCCATTTTTAAAATGGTTTATTTTACTCTTGAGTTGTATGAGATCCTATATATTTTTGATACTATTTCCTTATCTAATATATAGTACATAATATTTTCTTGCATTCTGTAGGTTTTATTTATTTTTTTTTGTTAGTTTTCTTGCTGTGCACAAACTTTTTATATTGACATATTACCACTTGTTTATTTTTCTTTTGTTGCCTGTCCTTGTGGGGTCATATCCAATATATCACTGTCAAGACCAATGTCACAAAGCTTTTAGTTTCATATAAAAAATCTTTGCCAAGACTAACATTTCTTCTTTGAGAGAGAGTGCATGAGTGGGGGAGTAGGGCAGAGGGAGGGAGAGAATCTTGAGCAGGCTCCACAGTCAGTGTGGGGCATGATCCCACAACCCTGGGATCATGACCTGAGTAGAACTCAAGAGTCAGACACTCAACTGAGTAAGCCATCTAGGCACCCCAGCCAAGACTAACATCTTATAAAAGAGACTAAACAGAGTTCTCTAGTCCCCTCTACCATGTGGGGACACAGTAAAAAGATGGTCATCTATGAACCAACAAGCAGTCCAGACACTAGATCTTGGAGTTCCCAGCCTCGAGAACTGTGAGAAATCCATTTCTATTGTTTATAAAGCACACAGTCTGTGGTATTTTGTTATAGCAGCCCGCACTGATTAAGATAACAAGGAAGCAACTTAACATGCTCATCAAGTTCCTGTCATCTCTTCTTGAAGGAGAATTTCTCTTCCCTTTATAATATAGTCCATGCCAATGCATTCACTAAAGGGGCTGTTTATAACACGGCATTATGGTAGGGAAAAAAAAAGATGCTACTAACTTTCAATTACATTTCATAACCTGGGGTGACATTAAAATATTAGTAACCAAATAGGGGCACGTGCCCACATTCCAACTAATAGCCCACAGCAGCCTGCTCTTCTGGCAATGAACAGTCACAAACAATGCCAATGTGTACTTTCAAACTAACTTATGGATATTTTATACTTTAGGAAGTGTATAAATAAGGACTTCACTACTTAATGTGAGCTGCTTGGAGAAATATTCTGTATGAAATGCATACACTCTTGCTTAGTTTTCATCTTCAAATACTACTTTCCACTGTCAATGAGGAAAAATTCCCAGTTCCTTAACAAATGGAACAGTAAGTAAAATTTTAATCCTGTACCTTAAAGAATAACAGCATAGTAATTAGAGTTTCCTCTGCATATACATCAAATGCTTTAAAATTTTTTAATGTTTGTTTTTGAGAGAGAACATATGCAGGGAAGGGGCAGAGAGAGAGAGGGCAAGAGAAAGTCCCAAGCAGGCTGTGTACTGCCTGCTTGGCCCGACATGGGGCTCGTTCTCAGCAACTGTGAGATCATGACCCCAGCTGAAATCAAGAGTTGGACTCTTAACCAGCTGAGCTGCTTAGGTGTCCCCACATCAAATATTTTTAAAGATTCTTTGCAACTTTTACCTTGGTGAATATTTAATTTAAAAAATCATAGGTGACAAAGAGTAACCAAATAATCAATATTTCAATTTCATTTCAACATCAATAGTAATTTAAGTAAATGCGAACTGAGCAGCTTTTTAAAATATTAAGTTGTGGACTTGTGTCTAAAGATACTACCGTGTCTAACTATTCCCTGGGTAGATGTTTAATACTTTGTATACATCTTTCATTTAAACCCCTAGCACTTATGGGTGTGATTTTGTTGCTAAGGTGAGAATATGTTCATGGAAGAGACATCCATTGGTTTGCTGAGGATCTGTGAGATCATGAGTGTCTTGATCCATGTTGGGTATGAATGTGTAAGAGCCACCGATTCCAGGATTTCTCTAGAGGAAGGCAATTGTCATTCTGTCCTGCCAGTATGAGGAGATTGGGAAGGTCTGAGTCCTAGGACCCACTTTCCTTCCTACCTGATATTTTCAGATGTATTAAGTTGTTTTGGGAAGTTTGAAGAGGGGCATGAGATAGAGCATGAGTAGGTGAGAGAGGTGCTAGGAGAGAGAGAGAGCAAATCCCAAGCAGGCAGAGATTCCCAGCATGGAGCTTGATGTGGGGCTTGATCCCATGACCCTGGGATTATGACCTAAGCCAAAGTTAAGAGTCAGATGCTCAACTGACTGAGCCACCCAGGGGCCCCAAAGAGAGATTGTTTGGTTTTTTTTTTTTAAGTCATACTGTCAGTACTGGAAAGGCAAGAAGTTGAGAAAGGCAAAGCCCATTTACTGAGTAGTGGTATACTCATGGCATTTCTGGAGACAAATCAGTTCTCTCCAAATCCCTTGGCTGGTAGAAATCTCAGGGACTGTTGGCATTATATTCCTTGGCGCATGTTTCTTTGTTGAAAATCCAAAAGATGCTGGAAGCCAGGGTTGATTATATATTTCAAACCTTCCAGGGGACTTCATACCACAAAAGAACAACCCAAACTCAACAGGGGTTGGCATTTTAGGAAGAGTCCATGCTTGTATTGATGCTATCGTTCTGATTTATGTATATTGGAAATTGTTTGAAAGTATTCAAAACCTTTGGGTTTACTGTACATTGAGCAGATAATTGTAGAGCTCTTGGAAGGCTGATTCTCAACCTGAATCCAAAGGTTCAGTCAGAGCTGTTTTTTTTTTTCCTTCTGTGCCAGCACAGTAAATTAATCATGGTATAACTGGCAGAATGCAGTTCTGAGTCAATTGTCTGTACAAACTTGATTGCCATGTCTATCAAGGTTCATATTAACTGCCTATTTGTATATGTAGTAAATATTCTGCAGGGATGGCACTAACTGGTATAAACTGAACTGAACTTGTGCCAAGAAAGTAGCTGTACACACTGCACACATCTTGGCCATCTTCTCTGTTGCCTCTTAGGTGGTGTGAGTTCTGGCAGGAGCCAAACCCCAGGATGGAGACTGGGTTCTTTGGCCTACCAGCTGTGTTGGGCAGCCTCACAGGGCATGTGAGGCAGTTCCAACTGGCAAATGGCCCCTTCCTTTTAATAAAGCCATTGGCACCCTCCTAAGGGGAGAAACAGAAATGGTAAAGAGCTGGTCTTCACTATGCACTGAGGCTGTCAAAACTGATACCTTCCTAAGTTCAGCTTAAGACCTTTTTATCTGAAAATATCAACAGTATAATTGCAGAAAAAGTCTACAGCTTTATCTTCATCATCGTCTTCATTGTCCTCCTCCTCAAGCTATAGAGGGCAGAAATAAATAGTACCCTGAGGACTCTTAGGTTCCCAGAGCAGAACCACTATGACTTGGCACCTATGTCACTAGAGCATCTTGTAAGCAAGTACAATGCCAAATGAACACATGTGAACAAGAATACTCAGCAAGGAGGAAATGTTGATTATATCAGTGAGCATCAAATCTAACTAAAAGTAGGAAAGAACTGTTCCATCTGCTCCATTGACAGAGCCATCCAGGCTGCAAGACAGTAGATCACTACTGGTGTGGAAGTCGGAGGGGGGTGGGGTGGGGATATGCGCCTGGCCCCTTAGTGAAGTCTGGTGTATAAGCATTTTCTAATGTATAAGCATGTCTTTCCCGCCCACCCTCATAGAGGAGGGGAACATTGTAAATCAAATTTGTATGCTTTGCTACTCGTCAGACATTGATTATTATTCTCCTGGGTAAGTAAGGAGAGTGGCTAATTGTTTGTCTCTCTTTTGCATATGTAAGTATATTATCCATGAAGACTGCATATTTTATTTGATAGTTCATAAATTTGCAGATATTATCAGGGGAGGAAGAAAAGTTCAGTGTGTGCCAAGAGCAGACAACTTGGTTTGTTTCCCTCTATATGGTATACTAGCATTGTTTCTGGAGAGTGTTGTTACTTAAAAAAAAAATACAGCTTCTTGCAGTATAAGTTATATACATTAAACTGCACATACATCAAATGTACAATTGATAAGTTTGTATATGTGTACATATCCATGAAACTATCACTAAAATCAATATAATGAACATATCCATCACCCTCGAGCACTTTCTTGTGTTCCTTCACAATTCCTTCCCTTTCCCTGCTCCCCAGCCTCCTCACCCCTGCCCTCTTTCCAAGGCAACCCGGATCTGCTTTTTGTTACTATAGATTACTTTGTACTTTCTAGTGCATAGAATATATAATACATAGAATCTACAATATATACTTTTAAAAATTTCTTTGACTCATTATACTTATTTTGAGATTGTCATGTATCAATATGCCACTCTTGTATTATAGAGTGGTATTCTATTATATGGATAAGGATCACTTGTTTATCCACTCACATGTTGATGGTATTTGGATTTTTATAGTTTTTTGGTCATTGCAAATAACGCTGTATTAACATTGGTATACAGGTCTTTATATGGTCAGATGCTTTTATTTCTCTTGGGTAAATATATAGAAAGGGAATGGCTGAATCATAGAGTAGGAGTATATTAAGACTTGCCACATTGTTTTCCAAAGTGGTTACACCATTTTACATTTCTATCAGCACTATGTAAGGGTTCCAGTTGTTCCACATTATTACAGATATTTAATTTGTTTTAAATCTTGTTCCAGTAGATGTGCTTTGGTATTTAATTGTGGTCTTCATCTGTATATTCTTATTGACTAAAGATGTTGAAAATCTTTTCATCTATTTATTTGCAATTTGCATGACTTCTTTGGGGGAAGGGACTGTTCAAATTTTTGTGCCTATTAAAGTTTTTAATTAAAAAAATTTTTTTCAATGTTCATTTTTTTTTGAGAGAGAGACATTTATTTCAGATGCAGGGCTCAAACTCATGAACCCTTGAGATCATGATCTGAGCCAAGTCAGAAGCTTAACTGACTGAGCGAACCAGGGTCCCTGCATTTCTTATTTCTTATTGAGTTTTAAGAATTCTTTATATATCCTGTAAACCAATCTTTCATCAATTATATAATTTGCAACCATTTTTTCCTTGTCTGTGGCTTAACTTTTCACTCTCTAACTAGTGTTGTTAAGAGAACAGATTTTTAATTTCGGTGAAGTCCCATTAACCAATTTGTTCTTTTATGGATCTTGCTTTTGGTGCAATGTTTAAGAAGTCTTTTTGGGGGGGTTCAGTGTTGGGTATATTATTGATAGTACGTTACAAGAAGTGTTGGCCTAACCTGAGGTCACAAAGATTTTCTTCCACCTTTCTTCTTTTTCTTTCTTTCCATTCTTTGAGACCAGAGGCAGAAGCTGTAGAGCTGGTAACTCGATGTCCAGAGACTCTTCTTTCCTGCATGGAACAGCTTTGTGCCATCATCTCACTACTTGCCATTTGGACTTGATGCATTAGAATGAACGTGGTTCAGGAGCCCTGAAAACTTGGTATGAAACCTCACATTCAAACAAAGAAAAAAGAGCCAGTGATCGCTTGTAGAGGACTTATTAGGATGGTTTCAGAGGTACTCAGTAGGTTTTTCCAAAAAAAAAGCTAAAGCATATTTTACAATATTTTGAAAATTAATCAGTTACATTTATTATTTGGTGAGAAATGGGAAGAACTTTCTTGGCACTTATATCTTTTTTTTTAACTGAAGTACAATTGACATATAACATATTTATTTCAGGTGTGCAGCATGATTCAATATTAGTTTATATTGTAAAATGATCACCACAATACATCTAGTCAACCTCCATCATCATCATACAGGGTACAAAAATTTTTTCTTGTGATGAAGACTTCTATGATTTACTTCTATGTAGTAATTTTCAAATATGTGATACATTATTATTAACTATAGTCACCCTGTTGTACATTATATCCATGAGCATGGAATGTTTTTCCATTTCTTTGTGTCTTCTTCAATGTCCTTAATAAGTTTTCTATAGTTTTCATCATACAGATCCTTTATATCTTTGGTTAGATTTATACCTAGGTACTTTATGGTTCTTGGTGAAATTGTGAATTGGATCAGTTTCTTGATTTCTCTTTCTTTTGCTTCATTATTGGTATATAAAAATGCAACCAATTCTATACATTGATTTTGTACCCTGTGACTTTTCTGAATTCATGTATCAGTTCTTTTGGTGGAGTCTGTCAGGTTTTCCATGTAGAGTATCATTTCGTCTGCAAAAAGTGAAAGTTTGACTTCATTTTTGCCAATTCTGATACCTCTTATTTAATTTTGTTGTCTGATGGTTGAGGCTAGGACCTTCAACACTTTGTTAAACAACAATGCTGAAAGTGGATATGCCTGTTTGTGTTCCTGATTTTTCTCCATTGAGGATGATATTAGCTGTGAACTTTTCATAAATGGCTTTTATGATGCTTAAGTATGTTCCTTCTATCCTAACTTTCTCAAGGGTTTTTATTAAGAAAGAATGCTGCTAATGTCAACAATAGCCAAAACATGGAAGGAGCCTAAATGTCCATCACCTGACGAATGGATCAAGAAGATGTGGTATATATTCACGATGGAGTACTACATGGCAATGAGAGGGAATGACATATGGCCCTT
>NC_043700.1:111070985-111076973 GCF_006229205.1 Suricata suricatta
AAAACATGGAAGGAGCCTAAATGTCCATCACCTGACGAATGGATCAAGAAGATGTGGTATATATTCACGATGGAGTACTACATGGCAATGAGAGGGAATGACATATGGCCCTTCGTAGGAAAGTGGATGGACCTTGAGGGTGTCATGCTGAGTGAAGTAAGCCAGGCAGAGAAGGACAGAAACCATATGTTTGCACTCACAGGTCTAGCAGGAAAACAAGAGAGACCTAATGGAGAACCAAGGGGAACGGAGGAGGGAGAGAGAGTTGGGGAGAGAGAGGGATGCAAAACTTGAGAGACTATTGAATGCTGAGAATGAACTGAGGGTTGAGGGGGAAGGGGGAGGGGGGAAAGAGGTGGTGGTGATGGTGGAGGGCACTTAAGGGGAAGAGCACTGGGTGTTGTATGGAAAACAATTTGACAATAAAATATTATGGGAAATAAAAGAATGCTGTATTTTGTCAAATGCTTTTACTGCATGTACTGACAGAATCATATGGTTCTTATCTTTTCTTTGGTTAATGTGAGGTATCATATTGATTGATTTGCAAACATTGAACCAGCCTTGCAACCCAGGAATGAATCCTACTTGATCATGGTGAATAATTCTTTTTATATGAATTTGATTTGCTAGTATCTTGTTGAGAAGTTTTGCATCCATATTCATCAAGGATATTGGCCTGTAGTTCTTTTTTTTGCTGGATTTCTATATGGTTTGGGAATCAAAGTGATGCTGGCTTCATAGAATGAGTCCAAAGTTTTCCTTCCATTTCTGTTTTTTGAAACAGCTTGAGAAGGATAGGTATTAACTCTGTTTTAAATGTCTGGTAGAATTCCCTAGGGAAGCCATCTGGTCCAGGACTCTTATTTGTTGGGAGACTTTTGATAACGGATTCAATTTCTTCACTAGTAATGCGTCTGTTCAAGTTTTCTATTTCTTCCCGTTTGTCTGTGTTTACTAATTTGTCCATTTCTTCCAGGTTGTCCAGTTTGTTGACATGATTTTTTATAGTGTTCCCTGATAATTGCTTGTATCTCTGAGAGATGGATAGTAGTAAATCCATTTTTGTTTGTTATTTTATCTATTTGGGTCCTCTCTCTTTGAGAAACCTCTTTAGAGGTTTATCAATTTTATTTACTTTTTCAAAAAACAAACTCTTGGTTTCATTTATCTGTTCTACTGGTTTTTTAAAATTCTATATTGTTTATTTTTGCCCTAATCTTTATTATTTCTCTTATTCTGCTGGGATGGGGTGTCTTTGACGTTCTGCTTCTAGTTCCTTTAGGTATGCTGTTAGATTTGTGGTTGGGATTTTTCATGTTTCTCGAGATAGGCCTGGATTGCAATGCATTTTCCTCTTAGGGCTGCCTTTGCTGCATCCCAAAGGGTTTGGATTGTATTTTCATTTTCATTTGTTTCCATATATTTTTAAATGTCTTCTCTAATTGCCTAGTTGACCCATTTGTTCTCTAGTAGGATGTTCTTTGTTATTTAACCTCCATGCTTTTGGAGGTTTTCCAGAGTTTTTCCTGTTGATGATTTCAAGTTTGATAGCATTGTGATCTAAAAGTGTTCATGGTATGATCGCAATTCTTTTGTATTTATTGAGGGGTGCTTTGTGACCCAGTATGTGATATATCTTGGAGAATGTACCATATGCACTCAAGAAGAATGTGTATTCCACTGCTTTGGGATGTAGAGTTCTAAATATATCTGTCAAGTCCATCTGGTCCAATGTGTTGTTCATGTCCATTGTTTCTTTTGTGATTTTCTGTCTAGTTGATCTATCCATTGCTGTAAGTTGAGTGTACAAGTGTTTATTTCCTTCTCTCCACATTCTCACAAACACTTATTTCTTGTTGTTTTGATAATAGACAAGACATCTAACAGAGATGGTAGTACATGAGATGATAGTACATTGTGGTTTTGATTTACATTTGCCTGATGATTAGTGATGTTGAGCTTTTCGTCATGTGTCTGTCTGTTTGCCATCTGTATATCTTCTTTGGAAAACTATTCAGATTCTTTGCCTGTTTTAATCAGATTGTTTGTTGTTGTTGTTGTTGTTAGGTTGCTTGTTTGCTATTGAGTTTTATGAGATTTTTATGTATATTGGATGTTAACTCCTAATCAGATGTATGATTTGCATATATTTTGTCCTTGTCAATAAGTTGCCTTCATTTTGTCGATGGTTTCCTTGGTTATGAAGAAGCTTTTTTGTAGCCTGTTTGCTTTTTATTTTCTTTTTTTCATTTGTTGCCTTTGTTCTGAAGTCAGACCTAAGGACTCATTGCCAATACTTATATTAAGGAGCTTACACCTATGATTTCTTATAAAAATTTTATGGTTTCAGGTCTTCAAGTTTTTATTTTGTTTTGAGTTGATTTTTTTCTGAGTGGTATCAAATAGTGGTCTAGTTTCATTCTTCTCCATGTGCCTGTCCAGTTTCCCAGCACAATTTATTGAGGAAGAGACTGTCTTTCCCCATTGTGTATTCATGGCTTTTTGGTCAAAATTAATGTCCATCCATGTGTGAGCTCATTTCTGGGATCTCTATTATGTTCTATTAATCTACATGTCTGGCTTTATGAAAATACCATAGTGATTTGGTTACAATAGCTTTGTAATACAGTTTGAAATCATAGAGCATAAGGTTTTCGGTTTTTTTTTTTTCCCCTCAAGATTGCTTTGGATATATGGGGTCTTTTCAGTTCCATACAAATTTAAAGATTGTTTTTTCTATTTATATGAACAATGTCATTGGAATTTTGATAGGGATGGCATTGAACTTATAGATTGCTTTGGGTAATGGGCATTTTAATATTTTTTCTTTTACCCATGAGCATGCAATATCTTTCCATTTATTTGTGTCTTGGGGACTTTAATCTTGCAGTGTAATTAATATATTCTTTCTTTCAGGGTACCTGGGTGGCTCAGCTGGTTAAGCATTCAACTTTGGTTTAGGTCATGATCTCATGGTTTGTAGGCTTAAGCCCCACACAGGGCTCTGTGCTGACAGTTCAGAGCCTGGAGCCTGTTTTGAATTCTGTGTCTCCTTCTCTCTCTGTCCCTCCCCTGCTCATGCTCTGTCTCTCTCTCTCTGTCTCTCTCAAGAATGAATACATGTTTAAAAAATCAAATATTATTTTTTTCAATTGGTACTCTTATCCTTAATTTGGATTGAATATTTCCAGAATGTGAGCTTAGCTAATGGCTCAAAATAAACAGTCAACATAGGTGCTAAATGAGCAATTCTAAGGCATTAAAGTGTTGGTGATGTAGGCTTCAATGTTCCATTAAGAAAATATTTCCCATGAGTTATAATTCTGATATGGGCTTTATTTGCTGAAGTTGCTTTAAATCAAGGCAGACTCTATATGATGTTTTCCTAAATATCCTATTATTTTAAGTCACTGAATATAGAAATGAAATCCTTTTTGAAACCACCTACTTTAAAGCAAACTTCATACCCATGAGAACAAAATTATTTGAAAAGTTTCCATTTAGTTAATTTTTTATGTTTTTATTTATTTTGGGAGTGTGTGTGTGCATGAGTGAGGGTAGGGGTAGAGAGAGAGGAGGAAGAATCCCAAGCAGGCTTCATGCTGTCATTACGGAACTTGATGCCAGGCTCAATATCACAACGATGAGATAGATCATGACCTGAGCTGAAATCACGAGTTGAATGCTTAACTGACTGAGCCACCCAGGTGCCCCTCCATTTAGTTAATTCATAAAGAACAGATCATCTAAAAGAGTTGCTTAGTTAATGACATGTGGTTGTTTTACTTGATATCTATTCTGATGTCATTACTGATATTGCTCATTACTTTTGGAGCTTTTGAGATCGTTTTGTACAAAACACAAGTTTGGCATTCTGACGTTGTGGCTCAAGCTGCATATTCTGCACTGAGGAAGAAAGTCTATCACTAACGCAGGTTAAAATAGTTTAAATGCAGTCAGAAAGTCGTTTTGCATTGGCAGTATAAAAGCTGGTTGAAGGATTTGGAAATGCTCATATAAGAGAGAGGGAGAGGGGCTTGAATTTCTTGCCATGGGCCACCACTAGAGCAACTGTTAACAATTCAAACAAGGATTATTTTTAAAAGTAAAACTGTGCAAGTAGAGTTTCTTTCCTCCAGGCAGGCAAAGGATATGGCTGGGCTCATACATTTTTAGCAGCTGACATGTTAATGAGGCCATTTCCATTGAAATGAGCTAAGTACTATTATCATTTGTGGACTTCCAAATGATTTCTGAAGCATTTATTGAACTTCAAAAAGTGCTTCCAGAATCAGTTAAACATGATTTTTAAATTCAACATGTAGGTACCCATGAATAGTCAACATTTATATTTATTTGACTTGGCTCATATTATGTCCAATTTTCTTTAAAGAGTTGGTGGTTTGGTAGTTAAACAGTAAGAGAAGTAAAATCTAGTAGAAGTTGCAATCTAATTCAGTGAACTTTTCAAAATTTTAATTTGCCTACTTTGGGGGGAAGTAGCCAAAACATCCACTGACCAAAACCTATTCATTAGTTATCTTGAAAGGATAACTTGTTTGGCAGCTGAAAAGTAGCTGCCTTATACAGCAGTGGGAAGGAATGAGCTATGCTCTAGTTTCTGAACCTGAAGTAGCATTATTATTGGATAGGAATTATAACTTTGGAGTACATTAGTCAATTTGTCAAAGCACTGATCTAGTCTTGCTTTTGTTATGGTAGCTTATTTTATTTTCTGAATTACCCTTATGTAAGTTACCTTATTGACCTCTCACAAGTGATAGTCCTATGTGCAGCAGAGAATTAGAAACAGCGACGTTAAGTAGTTTATGCAAAGTACCATTGACAGCAGAGAAGCCAGGATAAGAACACTGTTTTTCTCTATAAGTTTCTCCTCTGGAAGTTACTACCACTTTTTTTTTTTTTTTTAGGAAAAAAGCACCTCT
The DNA here is from genome assembly GCF_006229205.1 of Suricata suricatta. Taxonomy (NCBI): domain Eukaryota; kingdom Metazoa; phylum Chordata; class Mammalia; order Carnivora; family Herpestidae; genus Suricata; species Suricata suricatta. Next base: position 111,075,935 of record NC_043700.1, read on the forward strand.
TTCTATTAATGGGGTATCAGACTGTAGCTGATTCTGCTTTTGTCAATATTCATCAATAGATAAATATAAAAACTAAATGCCAACGAACTTGGTGGAAGTCCATGTGCTGTCCAGATATCTCATATTTGATTTGCAGAGAACTAGGCTGTTATGCATTCCAAGATTTAGGTTTGAACTTTGACACTGCCATGAGAGTGTACCTCTCAGTAAAGCTTCTTTCATGTGAACTTTCCAAGCGAGTCCACTGAGAGGGGGCTTATCTGTGACCACTTTACTATAGATTTGTCATATTACACAGTCTGCTTCTGAACCAAGGTGGGTCTTTGAGAGCTCCATACTTTTTGCAAATGGGAAACTCATGTCCTGATTAAAAAAATAAAAGTATATGTCTCTGGCATGGAGAGGCTGGCAAGGTCAGGAGCTGAGGGGGAAGTACAGTGAGTGTGTGCCAAATTTGAGAGTATCTCTATGCAACAGTGGGCTGTACCGTGTGACTCCCATGAAGCTCCTAAGAAAAACAAGAGGTAGCAGAAAGATGATCATTACTCCTCAGAAAAGGTTGTAGCCCTTTACTTATTCTCATGAGCCCTGGGACTACAAATAAGATGTTCATCTAACCTAGAAATTTTTTCACACATGGTTAAACAATTAAAAGAAATCTCCCTTCCCTTAGCACAAAGTGCCTTTTCTGAGCTTTCAATTATATTTCAGATGACTGAAGAAATGGCCCTGAATTTAGCCTGCAGCACATTTTAATGAATGCTGACGTATTAGGTCATTGTTATACTGACATTCCAACCTCCCTTGAAAACAAGACAGCTCACAGGCACACTGATTTTAGGGGGAAAAAGTATGTTTTTGACACCTATGTGGTGACTCTGACACTTGGTTCAAGGCTTTAGTGGATATTTGTTTTGAAATTTCTTTTTTTCCCTTTTTTTCCTTCTTCCCTTCCTCTCTTCCTTCCTCCCTTCCTTCCTCCCTCCCTCTCTTTTTCTTCCTTCCTTCCTTCCTTCCTTCCTTCCTTCCTTCCTTCCTT